>NC_136073.1:221952390-222247390 GCF_964261635.1 Lissotriton helveticus
ACATCGGCAAGTCCCATGTCGTTAGTGCCTGCGTTAGTCTTACGCCTGCCATGAAGCAGGCGTAAGATTTTGACGCATTAGCGCACAAGAAATGGCGCAGTGAAATCTTATAGATTTCACTGCGTCACTTCCATGACCCTTTCTTGCGTCAAAATACCCCCCTTGCATACATTATACCTGGCGCAGGTATAATGTGGCACAGGGGTTTACAAAGTGACGCATCTACCTAGATGCGTCACTTTGTAAATATGGTGCAACAAGGCGCATTTCTTACGCCACTGGTGCGTCACAAAAAGTGATGCACCGGCGGCGTAAAAAAGACGCACAGCCTCATAAATGAGGCTCAAGGAATGAACAAAAAACTAGGAGAAATAAAAATATTTCTCTTTGTTGTGCCACTCTAGTGCCTCCTTTTCAAAGGCATTAGTTTTTGGCGCTGCCTCAGATTTACAGATTCTTCTAAATCTGAGGCAGTGTCCAAAAACAATGGCTGTTGTGCGGGAACTCCCACAGCAACGCCCATTGCATGCTCCTTTGTCACAGAAAACTGCGGCAAGAAAGACCATATTTACAAGACGGCATTAAGCCATGCACAGTGACTGAGCGCCACCTTGGAAATATGGAGTAGAGCATTGCACCACCGAAACGTCGGAAAAAGTGACGCTCCGGTGGTTCAACACCCTTGTATATATGCCCCCTTGTTTGTTAAATTATGGAGAGGGGACCGAATTCCAGCGAGGGTTGAGCTTCCACAAACATCATGCAATCTAGTTCCTATTAAGTAAGCATGTTTCTTTGAGAAATTAGGAGTCTGCCATCAGTAGCATTATTCAGTGAGCAAAGCCGTCCACGGAGCAAATTGCACATGGTACACAAATAGCAACATCTAAGCATTACTAAGGTTAAAATAAATATGATAACATTCCCAAACCAATATAGTTAAAAATAGCATAATTTAACGATTCAGGGATGATTTAGAGATTAGGGGCCTCATATATGAAAAGTGACGCATTGCTGCGTGAAAACAGCGATGCGTCACTTTTCACTGCGCCCTCCTTGCACCACCAATGATGCGTCATATTTACAGTATGATGCATCATTGCACAAGGAGTTACAGATACGTCAGTATTTCTGACGTATCTGTTGGCGCAAAAGTGGCGCATTGCTGGAGTGTGTCACAAAAGTGACGCAACTCCAGCAATGTATCCTTTCACATGTGGCAAGCCCCATGTGAAAGGGCCTGCGTCAGTCTTATGCCTGATGTGAGGCAGGCGTAAGAAATGGATGCATTTGTGTCCTAGAAGTGGCACAGTGAAATCACATAGATTTCACTGCGTCACTTCTACGACCCTTTCTTGCGTCAATATGCCCCCCTTGCATACATTATACCTGGCGCATGCATAATGTGCCCAGGGGTTTACAAAGTGACGCATCTACCTAGATGCGTCACTTTGTAAATTTGGCGCAACAAGGCACATTTTTTACGCCACTGGTGCGTCACAAAAAGTGACGCACCAGCGGCGTAAAAGTGACGCATAGCCTCATAAATGAGGCCCTAGGTGTTACAGAAAAGAGCACATTTAGATGCTTTGAACCAGAGGTAGCATGTGAACGTAAGCATCTAACCACACTAATGTGCTGGCTGTGATTCTTACAATAGTTCACGATTGAGGCAGTATTTCTTTGTTTGCAATACAATAAAGCAAATATCCTAGGAATGAGAATAGTTTTTAAAATATACTGTATTTGAAAAAGAGAACTTCAGGCACATGTAGCAGCAAATGTACTTTTTTGTAGAAGTAGCTGATGAGCTAATGTTCAGACCTCTAGGAGTGTAATTTCTTAAGGGATGCTCCAAAAGTCCTCCCACGGTCCAGGGACTACTTAGCTAACAGCTATGGGGAGCAAATTGGAAAAAGGCTCCTGATTAAGTGGGCGACTTTGGATGGTGCAGGTGAAATCTGCACACCTTACAATGGGTGTATGAAGAAAATAACCTTTAAGATGAATTCATCTGTGTGCAATTCAATTTTTGAATGGAAGATAAGTAGTTTTTGTGCCGATATGAGTATTTAGAAGGGAGAAGTCTAAGTTTCCTGGTCATGTTTTACATTTATTCTGGATGTTTGGTTAATCAGTCTCCTGCTGACAGGATAATATGTGTGCAAAGGAGGTGATATGTATATGAGAAGGGCGTTTCTGTGACTTCAAGCATTTAACACAAGGATGTGGTGGGCAGTACCTTGGATATAATAGTAATGTCGCATTGTCTTCAATGTGTGAATTAGTTTAGAGAAAGTTACAAAAATCACCAAAAACATGTTGACTGTACCTATTTTGAAAAAATGTACGAAGAATCACTATATTTACGTTGAAGAAACACACTACGGATCTTGTAGTGAGATGATCATTTCTACTTTGTAATTTTATCAGTTAGCTTACTTTTTTCTGTTTGTACTTACATTGAAATTATATACAGGAAATCTTTTGCCTCATGTAACTCAACCTTTGCTTTTGTAATTTGTTCACTTGTAATCTTTTCCTCATGTATCAGTACTGTTCCCATTGTGAATTGCCCTGACACCTTCGGGTAAAGTCTGCGCTATATAAAAACGCATAAATAAATATATAACAGCATTAGAGGATTGTATTATGATTATATTCAGATGATGACATTCTCTTTTCTATTATCTTATCATTTTGCTGATTGATTTATTGTATATAAGAAATTATTCATATGACATGAAAAATAGGTGCAATTACGAAACAATAGGCATTGTATTCTGCACTGTTAGACCTGCTAGACTTAGGGTGGTCTTCAACCAATCGTTTTGCTTTTTGCTTACACCTTCTGCTGCATCTTTTCTTGACTATAGGACTCTGAGCACTTTACCACACCTAACCAGTGCTAAAGTGCATGTGCTTCTTCCCTAAATGTGTGTAATATATACCCAGGGACTGTAAGTTAAATGCTACTAGTGGGCTGCAGCACTGATTGTGCCATCCACAAAAGTAGCCTTTCAAACCTGTCTCAGGCCTGTCACTGCAGTGCCTGTGTGTGCAGTGTACTGCCACTTTGACTTGGCATATAAAACTACCTGCATTGCAATTGGATTTACATTTAAAACTCCCCTTTAATGACATATAAGTCACCCCTAAGGCAGGCCCTAGATAGACCCTGTGGGCAGGTTGCTATGTAAGTAAAAGGTACGACATGAACCGTTATGTCTTGATTGTCCTGGTAGTGACAAACTATTTTGTGTTTCACTACTGTGAGGCCTACTCCTCTCATAGGTTAGCATTGGGAATTCCTTAATACACTTTTAATCTGTAATTCCTGATCAAAGAGGAGTTGCTTTTTCATGTTTCATATGTTTGGAAATGGTATTGATAAATCCTATCTACTGATGAAGTTGGATTTAACATCAATATTTTAGAAATGCCACTTTTAGAAAGCGGACATTTCTCTGCACTTACTGTTCTGTGTGGCTGACAGCCTAGCTCCACTACACATCTGGGACAGGTGACAGTTACACTTTGTGTATTCCCTCTAGACAGCCACAACAAAGGAACAATAGGTGTGTCTGAGTACCCATCTATGTATCTCTGCATACTGATAACCTTGCCTGGGCAGGATAGACGGGAGGGGCTAACACTTCACTTGATTAGACTGTGTCCAGCCCCCACACAGAAGACTGATTACCCACCCCCCAAATATCCTGGTATCCAGGCAGACAGGACTGGATACTTGTGCACTTCAGAGGGCTGCTTTGAAGTCATCTTCCACATCAAAGGCACTTTTGGGTATAAGTACTGAGCCTCTGATCTCATAAAAGTAGACACTACTGGACTTGTAACTTAAGCCCTGCCAGAGGAGTTGTGGTGCTGCTTAAAGGACTCAATTAGACTGCTGATCTGGAAGGCCTAATTTTCTGTCTGTTGCCTTGCTGTCTGCTGACTCTGCTCAAGGAGAGCTGGACTCTGCCTTCACTTCAAATGAACTCCAAGGGTTTCTTGATTTGCCTCGTGTTGCTTGAGACTCAGGGAAATCAAAGTCTCTACCTCTGCTCCTGTGCTAGGCTCACTGAAAGTGGCCCAGATACTTGCAACACAGATTTTAACTAATCTCTTGTCTGTGTGTAACAGAACCGAGAACCGACCTGGTTGGGGTAGTAAAATCTGCGCATCACATCGGAACCAACGCTTTGCCTCCCAAGATCGACGCATTGGACAGCGTATTGCCATTGCTGGAGCTTGGTGAGATCGCATCTGCAGAATCCAGCGCACCACTTGACGTCTCTCGACTCCAGCACCCGTCTTAAGAACTGACGCATTGCCTTGACTGCTTGGAAAGATTGACGCTTCTTGTTGCTTGCGACCAGGAAAGGTACTTTGTTCACCAGGGCCTTCGTAGCTCCTGTAGCCAGCCTAAGCTTCACAAGGTCAGCCCGAACTTTGACTTTACCCTGGTCCGGTGCGACATAAAGTAGCCTTTTAGCACTACTTGCTTCTAAGCAATTTACTGCATTTATTCTTTTAAAATTAAATATCACTACTTCTATGTCTTGTTTTGTTTATAATATAAAAACCTATTTTTATAAACCTGTGTGGAGTCTTTTTGTGGTGTATTCATAGTGTTATTGTGTGTGTGTGTGTTGTCAAGTACTTTACACATTGCCCCTTTAGATAAGCATGACTGCTCTGTGCCAAGTTACCAGAGGGTGAGCACAGGTTATCTTTTAGTGTGTATCTAGCTTACCCTGAATAGAGTTGTGGCTTTTGCTTGGACAGGATGCATACACTTGCCTACAGAATCCCAATTTCTAACATGCACCTATTATAGAATTTGATTTTTGGGGTGCCCACTACATTATTAGTTTTTGCTAGGAAAAAAGGCTTTTTCATTGTTTAGTCAGGACCACAGCCAAAAGTCCATTCACGTTAGTCTTGCTGGATTTCTTCCAGACAGATGTATCTGTAACTGTTTTTTGGATCTTCCATACTACTCCCTCAGGAAAGAGTTTACACAACAGAAAAGATTTCGTAGTTAGTCCTCGGATCCTTCAGTCATTGTGGGTCAGGGAGAGACCAGCTTTTCTGACCCTCAGATAAACCTTTCATGTCACAGTATCTGATGATTAAACATCTAAATGATGAGGGATGTAATTTCTTCTCTGTCACGTCAAAAGTCCAATTCACATAGAAATGTTCGGTCACCACTCTCCTCACTGTGTGTCTCTGTTCCTTGCATCTTTTATACTAAATCCTTAGGAAAGAAGTTTCACAGGAGACAAGCTTCTCTAATCCTATCCTATATCCTTTTTCCCCCTTGTAGATCAGCAACAGATCGCTTCCCTGACCCTCAGAGAAAACTTCCAGGTCCAGAGATACAAGATAAAGCAGGTGTCACCACTACTCAGTCCATTACTAGACAGAGAGAATTCTTAAATCATGTAGTCTTTGAACCTGTTCTCAGTCCCAAGCAGCACCCATCTTTGAGAGTGATTGGAGCAGGTATTATAAGGTGTATTTAAGTGTAATAGATTCGTTTTTCTAGGGAAATCAAGCCAGAATTCCAGAAGTTATGAAGAAATAGGTTTTGAAAGTTCATAAGTTTACAATGCATGCAGACTGGCTGCAGCTTCACTTTTAAAATAGCAGTTCAGTTAATTATACAATTTTTTAAATATAAGGGAGTGCGAATGGAACATCTTAGGTTGCATGCATGCATTGAACTGGGCCTAACTTTGACAAGGTATAGGCACCCCTTACTTACACAGTGTTAACTATATAATTTCAATTTTAATAGCTGTTCAGTTTTATTTACACTAAGCATCCAGCCCTAGGCTGTAATTCTACAAATCCGTTCCACTGCTCAAACTACATGGTTTGCTCCAAAAGCATTCAGTGTTTAGGACAAGGCAGATGCACACAGAGACTCAAGCAAATCAGTGGGAAACATGGCATAAAAGCTTGATTTTCTTACATAGGCAATAGTCAACAAGTCAACACTAAGAGCTCACAACCCAATAGGTGATATGAGGGCACTGAGGGAAGCACTTACTTTCAAAGGGGGGCTTATTCTCACAGAGAGTTTGACCCACTGCTATGGCCTCATAGTTTGTATGTTCAGCTGAAGATCACTGATAGGGCAAACATCGTTTCCACGCATGCAAGACAACGCATGCCATTACAACGCAGTTGTTACAACGACTGCGTTGTTACATCGCATACCATTACAACGCAAGTCGGAACAACGACTTTCTGTAGGGGGTAGAAGGTGTTTAAAGTCCAACCAAATAAACAAAGGAAGAGTGTCCATTGGAGAAGCATTTAGAACTGATTGTAGCACGTAAAAAATGAGGCCAGATGAAAGTGGTCAGATGACTAGACCAAATTTCAAGAAAAAATGCTGGATTTTTTTCAGGAAACCCTCACTCACCCTAGTGGTGACATGCTTCATCATCGGGTCCACCGGGAGAGATCGAATACCTCCCCGGTGTGCTGCGACGCCAGGAGACTGCGGAGCAGGTTGTGTGAGAGTGAAGAGTGAAAAAAGTTAAGTGTGGTTAAAAATGTCTAAAGTTGTACCAAAAAATCATTTATTAACTGGTCAACCCGACATAATAGAATTAAATTGACTATGTGCAGGGAAAACTAGCCAAATAAAATATACTGGTGTTTCCCTGTTAGGGAAAGGTCAACATGTTTCTGCCCTTTGTATGTGTGAATTTACAGGGCTTTCTTCAGGACCAATAAGCGAGTGTTTACCTCGACAGGTGTGGGCGCGCTAAGGCCCACCCTGCCAAAGGTTGTGAAAGTTAAAAATAGCACTATGTGTAAAATTGGTGCATAAAAAGTACAAACCAGTAGGCTTGGGGAATTACCTCTGTTGCGAGGAACCTAGAAGTTTGTACATAAAGTGAACCACGCCCCATAGATTCAGGAGGGGGGTGGGAGCGACAATGGCACACCGCCCGCAACGCTCTGCACCCTCTCGGCACCTAGCTGTCCCCCGCTGGATCTCGTGGTTTAAAGTCCAACACCTTCCCTACTGTTGCACGGACTGGAGTTGGAATAGTAAATTATACTATTCCAACATCCAGCGCCCCCCCTACAGCAAGTCGTTGTTCCGACTTGCGTTGTGAAGGTATGCGATGTAACAACTCGGTCGTTGTAACATCCGCCTTGTAATGGCATGCGTTGTAAACGCATGCAAACAAATGTGACATATTCACTGATTGATGTTAAATATATAGTTGTACAATCAAATGAGTTTGTAGGGGACATTAGTCCACAATCTGCTCAGTTGAAAAATTTTGCATTCATGGTTCACAATGCATCACTGCTGGGTGCATCTCTGGAACAAGTATGGTCACTGCCACATTGGGAGGGTTGCAGTGTCCCTGCCTAAAAGAAGTTAATGGAGGGAATCTAATTACTTCGCTAATATGAGTGTCAGGGGGCACCATGGCACATGAGAATGAGATATAGTGTGACTGAGTATAGGTTTCCCTGGTCGCGAGCCAGACATTCTGGAGTTCATTTATTTTATTTTATTTATAAGGTTTTATATAGCGCGAACAAGATCCCAAAGGATATCAAAGCGCTTTATATTAGGATGGAAGGAAGAACATAAATATAATATCGAAATCAAGTGGGAGTAAGAAACAGGAACGATCGCAATTACAGGACAAATGACATCAGGGGAGTAATACTAAACTTAAATGATGATAATACAATAATCAAGTATATAGCGAGCTACGCAGGAGATCACAATATGCTGTAAAGAAGAGCAGTATCGAATCATGGTCAATGGTTGTAGGATCAGTGACTTCGAGTAGGTGAATCTAGCCCAATTAAGGTAGGAATTTATTCAGGAAGAATCTTTTATCTTCCACTTAGAAAGCCGTAGTTGAGGAGATTCTGTGTGCTTCCGGTGGAAGAAAGTTTGATATCTTTGGAGCAACTTTGCATGGTTATGTTTTACATTATCGTACCTTGTTGTGGCAGAGGATACTGTGAAAAGATAGGCAAATGTGGGTTTCTGGGCCTGCAGTCTAGAATGTGTAATTTCCCTTATGGCATTAAGCACAAGAACAGCTAGTTTGGCTGTCCTGCCCCTGTGCAAGTAGAGCCTAACAGCATTAAGATCCATATGGAGAAACCTAGTGGGAAGATTGGTTACACAATTGAGGCACTACTAGGATGTGCTTGTTTTGGTCAGACATGTCTCTTCTTGGATCTTCTGATATGTTTAGAGGTCATGGGAAGAGAGTCACCAGAGAAGTACAGAAAGTCGCAGGACTGATCTATTTGATAGAGTAAGTAGTTAGCTAAAAATCAACAAGTATTTAAGTACACTCCTGCTAGCAGAAACTATCCATAGTGAAGTTAAGCAGAATGAATAGTTAAAAAAGCATGAGAAGCCGCATTAAACAATATATTTGCTGGTATATGGCAGAACTACTCCCTGGAGAACTCAGAAATGCTGTTAGCATCAAAAATGGAATTTGGCAGCCAGACAGAACCATCCGCAAGCTTCCATGGAAGGGAAGAATAAAGTAGAGAAAGAAACATGGCCAGGCCACACCCTAAGTAGGTACGCGGTCCACTGATGAGTATGTGATATACAGAGAGCTGTGATGGATCAAGGCTCCTTCTCCCTGTCGGCTTTCCAGGTAGTGATTCAGGATCTGCCTTGAGCCTGATTTCCCTTTCCCAATTCGTATTGACTCAGTTTTGTCTGATAATGAAAAATAGAGTTCTTGGATTCTACTGGCGGGGACCCCAGCCAAAATATATTTAAAAAGTATCACATCCTATGGAAATTTTGGTTTGCAAGGCAGGAAATATATGTATTAGTTGTTTTTTAACTTTGTCAAGTAGATGATATTTTTCTGAGAGACTGTGAGGGTATTTGGAGAACTTGTCTGATGATGACTGCAATTGCATTGGTGCCAATGACATTGGCCCTCTAATGAGAGTGGTAATTGTACAGTTGTGAGTGCCCAAAAGATGTGTATTTGATGCACCCAAGTTAATCTAAATTGGGTTGCGGGCAAGCCCGTGGTGTAGTAAGATAATACCCGTTCGCAAAACCAGATGTTGGATCCTGAGGTGTCGGTTTGGATGCTTCACGGAGTGTCAGAGAGTGGGATATGAAATTACTGTTAAACTCAAGTCTAGTGACTAGGATGTAACAGATCCCACAATGTCACATGATTTTATCTAATAGAGAAGTGTGAGTTATAGGATTTTGAAGTGATGCTGTGGTTGCAGCATATAGGTCATTGGCTAGTCATGTGTTATAGATGTGCTTTCTCGTTTTCAGTTTTTACCTTTAAAAGCCAGGAAACCCCAATCGAAAGGGAAACTGTCCTTATTGATGTAAACAGATAAACACCGGAAAAGACTTCCCTCCTCCAAAGTAAGGTGTCTGCCACAAATAGAAAAGGATGATTAAAAAAAAACTTTAAATATTATCCGAAAGTAAATGAAGTGAGGCACAAGCAGATGGAAAACAATTCCACATACAAAAACAGAATAATGCCCAGTAAGTAACTTATGTCTGTGGCACCTTCAGCCACTCGTGGCTTTTTAGTAAACAAACATTTGCTAATCGAGTATTTAAGCCTATACTGAAAAGTTAAAATCAGAATTATAAATCTCAGACTCTAAGAACAAGTTTGTTAAAAAGTCACAAAAGAAAGTAAGTGTTACACTTGGCATTGGGCCACTTAGCAGCTGTGATTCTCGCCATAATAGCAACATCACTTCTATGTAGGTATTCAAAGAATGCAGAGCAGCAGTGTTGAGCTCGCTGAAAGAATTAGTTTTCGGGATATTTAAGCATGCACAGATACAAATTAATCTGGTGCAACTCAGGGACATGTGTAATTCCACAAAGGAATGTGTTAATCTCCCACCCCTAGAAAATATTATAATATTAAGCAGGGATCAATGACATCCAACAGTGAGCAGGAGTTGGCTTAATAAACAATATTCACAGGACAATAAAGTAGGAGGCCATGAATAGAGATGTAAACTGCTGAGTCCTCAGAGCATGAGAGGCAGTGATTGTGGACAGTGTGTGAGACAGATACATTCATGCAGAAACTGCTCAGCAGTGGCGGCTCCTCCGCTAAGGTGCAGGAGAGTCGCCCCACTGCTCTTCGAGCTGTGTAAAAGGAAAAATAAAATGATAATAACAAAAGTTATCATCATTTAATTTTTAGTATCTTCCAGCCAGGTTAGGGAGGGGCGGGGCCGGGCTTCCATGACGTTGAGGGAGGAATGGTTGCTGATGCATGAAGTGCACATGATAGTTTGGCTGGCCCCCATGGGTCGGCCAAACAGTCATGCACACTTTGCATGTTCTCCACCCAGGCTTTAATGCACAGTCTAAGTGAAGAACATGCACAGGCTGTCTGCCAGTCCCCGTCTGAGCACCGAACCATGGCACTCAGACTAATCACAACGCTGCTGTCATGGTGACAGCAGCGTCGTGATTGGCTTAAAAGCCTTAGTGCTGCCAGGAGCCAACAGAATATCGAGGACTAGGAAGAGACTGCAGCTGGTTACGGTTGTATGATGTTACAACGCATTCTGTTGTAACGCATGCCTTTTTCACGCATGCGTTACAACGGAATGCCTTTCCCACACATAACCTTTACCACGAATATTCCTTTACCACGCATAGTTTTACAACAACTTTCGTTGTAAATTTATGCATGGTAAGGGCATACTCTTGGTAAAGGTTATTCCCTCACCCCTAAACCCTTCTTACAAATACCCCTCCCCTGCCCTTAACCTTTAAATCGGACCTTTTTTTTCCTTAAATCTAATATTCCCCTTACCCCTCCACGTCGGCTCTTCTCAATGTTCTTCCTGTTGACGTCACACGTTGTTAAGAGGAAACGGAAGTGTTTTTCCGTTGCCTCTAACGAGACGGATTGCCTCCACATAGAAACTTTAACAGGTGCGGTTTTTTGGGGAGGGAAACCCCCACCAAGTCCCCTGGTTTTTTTTCACGTTTTTTCTTTTTTGGGGGGGGGAGACCCCCCAAGCCGCTTTTTATATTTTTAGCCTTTATCACGCATGCCTTTACTACGTATTTCTTAGTAAAGGTATGCGTGTAAAGGTTTTCGTGGTAACCACGCATACGTTGTAATGCATGCGTGGTTAAGTTATGCGTGGAAATGGCCGCATTATAGTGGCCGTTTCCCGCTGGTTACAGACGATGTGACGAGCAGGTATGTCTTTTTTTTGTTTCCAACCCCTCTTCCTGTCTACCACCACCATTACCTACAAGCCGCCACTGCTTCTTAGCCAGCCTACCAGAACACAACTGCATGTAAAGGCAATGGGGAAGGGCAGATTATTTACCATGCTATATTCTTGCTTCATATCAAATATACAACTTGTACACGCACTGCAATACACTAACATATTTTTTCGAATACATCTGAAAACACCTTATTGGAATATTTTTTATAGGGGCTGAGCTGATTTTTAAAAGTTAGCAAGCCACTGGAGTCTATTAAGAATGCATACTGAAAGCAGGAAACTGTAATTACTCTAGCATTTAGCACAGCATATTTTTGGTACGTTTCTAGTAGTGGAAGAGCCATTAAATTGCACAAGAACAGATCAGATTTAGATGCGAACATAAACTGTAGGGTACACAGGTAGTGTATTTTATATGCTGTGATACCAGTTTCTCATTCTGTACAGGTTTTAGAGTTTGTGTTCTATGCATGCCCTTTTCTTGGAAGGGCAGGAGAGGTAGAGTCTCAGGGGAGCTCTTAAGATGCGTGTGAAGATTGGTGTGTATCAGGCAGGATAATTGGTGTCTGCTGGTGTAAATGCAAGCCCTTGATTGGTCCACAGTGGTTGTCCACCTTTGAAAGGGGAATATGTAGGCCTACGTTTGCCCACAGGTGTGTTTAGAAATGTCTTTTAGTGTTTAAGGACTGCAGTAGGTACCCTGCATGCACCACCAGGCCAGACATGTATTTACAAGCTTGGAAGGAAGCATACATTGTATCTGCTCCAGGAAGGCAGGCTGATGCAAGGACCGGTGAGGAAATGGAGTGTACCTGTTTGGGGGAGGTGATTTGGGAGGGTTGGGGATGTGCTGTCATGAGCGTGGCTATCAATGGTATGTGCAGCTGGTGCAGTGGTATTGGTGCCCAACAGTGTGATGGGCCCACTCCACTGCACATTCGTTTTGGATGGGTTTTTTTACTTTTGCAAATAACGATACCCTGGTGTTCGTCATTTATCAGGTGAGATAATTGCGAGTCACTGGAGAATAACATGCAGATTTTGGTCTTTAACACACCAAAAGCCACATGGCATGGTAAATACCGTACACATTTCCCCTGTTGAAATATAACCAATGTTGGGTTATTTAGCGCATCCGATAATTATGGGATGTTTTGAATAAAACCAAACTCATAATTCCGCCCTGTGCGTAAACAGGGGTTTACACACAGGATGGAATTAACTGCCCAACTTGTAATCAGGGCCTTAGTCTATTGCTCTGCACATGATAAGAACGATTGAGCCATCTAGGGGCACAAGGACTAGACAAGTAGGTATCAATCCCAGTCACGGAACTGATGGACCGATTTCCTTGAGCATCCCCATGTCAAGGATCCATACGCCAAGATGCAGTAATAGACAGGATCTGCTGGACCTGCGGCTGCAGGTTCTTATTGGGCAGTATATGAGCAAAGTATAGCTAGTAACTGTTAAGGGCTGCCAACATTATGGGCGAGAAACAGGGCACTGAGTATTTACTCTTAGTGGTAGGTTCCTTCTCACAGAGGTTGATCCACAGCCAAGGCCTCAGACCTTTGTATTCTCAGATGGATATCATTGGCACTATGTGGACCCAGCATAGGCATTTATGGCACATTACTTCCACACCTCCTCGCGAGACAAGTTACGTGTTCACCATTTACAGTCCAGCTACCAGTCAACATCAGACGTTCACCCACCCTGCACACCTTCAGGAAGAACCTCAAGACTTTCGCCTGAACCGGACTGCACTCAACCCCCCCCCAGTGCCTTGAGACCCTCACGGATGAGTGGCCTTGCTTTATAACCCCCCTGATTGTTTGATTGATTACCCAGAGTTGAAGGGACACTACCAAGGATCGCCCATGCCCAAGAGAAGGAGTGGAGGGAGAGTACTTATTTCACTAGTGGCTATGCCAGTGAGCCACTAGGGCACGTGGGATTGAGGATGAAAACAGTTTGAGTGAGAACATTTTTTCACATTACAATCTGCAGCCTAATTTCTGGAGAGCCGTGGACATATTATGGTCCTATTAATTCACCACTCTCCAAAAGACGATACTGTGAATAAAAGATGAACACAACACCCAGTCATTTGTGTATGTGTCAATAAAAGTTGCATGAAGTTTTTCTATGCTCACTATCCAGAATAGTGGCATATTGATTTATAGTGAATTATGTCCTGTCCTATAGTATTTGAAAATACCAAATAGTGGTCCCACCCCTGTGCAGGTAGCGGCAAACAATATTTACATTCGGGTTGAAGTATGCCACCTGAGGGGTTAGGTTAGTGCACTCATTGGGAAACGCTGGTTGATGTGTGGAGCCCGGTATCAGTTATATTTTAATTAAATGAGTGGAATGAGCCCACCTCACTTCATGTGCAGCCTGCACAACCTTCCTTCTCTCAGCAGCTCCTTGAATCCCTGCACAGATTCTGTCTAACTCAATCCCTCTAGTCGACATTCTGTCTATCCGTTTTTCTATCGCCATAAATTCTCTCATTCCCTTCCACCAATCATCGGATTTAGGAGGTTCAGTATTACACAAAAAAATTATGCAAGAAGTCGCGACAAAGGTTGCACAGCGGATTAACATATTTCCAGACAATATGTTAGAACTAATGTCCACGATAGGAAGAAAAAGGATCAGCTTTAGGAGAAATGCAATTATTGGACTCACTATCTCGGAGATCTGATCAAGCACCACTCTCCAGAAGGGATGCAGGCGCGGCAATAAACCAGAATTTTAGGCATGATGGCTCCCAAATTTACCTTATGCAAAGAGTTTTGTGCTCAGTGCTGTGGGTAGAACTGTGTACACAGTAAACTAGTAACAGGCTCATATACCCAATCTTACCACTATTGCATGCTCAGGGGCATAGCTACCATTGGTGCAGCTGGAGCAGTGTCACCTGGGCACAGAGGCTTGAGGATCCCATTGACTCCTGATAATGGTTGCATTTTACTTTCCCCAATAGAAATTAAATGTACCATTTCCTTTGCTTGCACCAGATCCATGGCGGATCACTGACAGAATATCGACGGACCGAATATCGACCTACAGGAATATCGAGTACAGAATGTCGATGGACAGAATATCGACATCCTATCTCTACAAAGGTAAGTACAAAAATATCGAAACCACTATCGTTGTTTAAAATATCGTTGTTAAAAAAAATATATATTTTTAAATGTCTTAAAAGTAATATAAAATTAATTAAATAATAAATATATTTAATAAAAACAGAATTATTTAAAAAAGTTAAAACTGATAAATAATAAATGTAATATAAAAAATGAAACACATATTTAAAAAAATTATATAAATATTAACTTACTACTATTAATAAATACTTATTTGATTTAATTATAAAATGTTAGAAATATAATAACAATTATAAATACACACATATATATATATACATAAACCTGTAATATAAATATAATTTATATATATATATATATATTATATATATATATTTTTTTTTACGATTTCTTGAGAAACGCCCCAATCGACGGTAACTCAAGAGGCGGCATACCAGAAGACAGCACAATGATTTACTGTGCACCAAGTAAAGGAGGATGCGTTTCGGCGTTAGCCTTTGTCAAGTTTTCCTTACATCAATTTCCTCTAGAAATAGGTTCAATAGTACATAGACATAGAAAAGTTTCCACAATTCTTTGTTTACACATGTATTCCGATTACAAGAGAAGAAAGTAACTTGGTCCTTCATACACTTACAACTATAATTATGAAGCGATATTTCTTTCACAAATTTTAAATTTTAAATTAATTTCCAAATTATTTAAGAAGGATTGCACCTTATATCAATTACGTTTTGCAAGTCCCCCACCGCAACTACATCACCACCATTATGTCAAAACCTTTATTTTAAAAAATTTGGAAAGTAATGTGCCAGAATGCTGATATACACCGAAAGAGATCCAAAGTTTAACAACAACAATCTAACAGGTTCTTCAGCTGTGTCCCCAATTGCATTTCCATTTGATAACACAATATATGATGTATGAATCGAGGGCGTATAAAAACTTTGTGTCCATTTTATCCAAGCTTGGATAGTGGACACACAATGAGGAAAATGTTTAAATTTTTTTTGATTTCCAGTACTTTTTATTGAAGTATTTACAAATACTACATTATTGATCCATGAATTCGTGGCAGGGTACTCACTGACATATCTTTAACATTCATTTTGTTTCACATTTTGGAGATTCTGCCACATCAAGAAGCAAGTCTCTTTTGTTCTTCAGTGATCTTATTTAATTTTTGGTTTTATTAAGTGTGATCTAATAAAACCCAGGTATAAAATCTGCACAAAGGCGCGAGCACGCTGATTGCTAGCGTGTTCGGACCCCTGAGGCGGAAGCCGGGGGTTGTATTGTTTTTAGCTGTGTGCATTTTAATTTTGTTTAAACTTGTGTTACTTGATAAACTTTTTAACAACTCTCACCACTCCAGTCAGTTTCTGCCGCATTCGATCCCACCCCCAGCGCAGCAGATTGAGTGTTGACGCTGTGGGAGGCAGGGCTCTAGGACGCCATATTGGGGGGATTAAGGGTTGCGCTCGAGCTGTTGGATGCCTCCCGCCCGCCCAGGTATAAAATCTGCACAAAGGTGCGCGCGCGCTGATTGCTAGCGTGTTCGGACCCCTGAGGCGGAAGCCGGGGGTTGTATTGTTTTTAGCTGTGTACATTTTAATTTTGTTTAAACTTGTGTTACTTGATAAACTTTTTAACAACTCTCACCACTCCAGTCAGTTTCTGCCGCATTCGATCCCGCCCCCAGCGCAGCAGATTGAGTGCTGACGCTGTGGGAGGCAGGGCTCTAGGACGCCATATTGGGGGGATTAAGGGTTGCGCTCGAGCTGTTGGACGCCTCCCGCCCGCCCAGGTATAAAATCTGCACAAAGGCACGTGCGCGCTGATTGCTAGCGTGTTCGGACCCCTGAGGCGGAAGCAGGGGGTTGTATTGTTTTTAGCTGTGTGCATTTTAATTTTGTTTAAACTTGTGTTACTTGATAAACTTTTTAACAACTCTCACCACTCCAGTCAGTTTCTGCCGCATTCGATCCCGCCCCCAGTGCAGCAGATTGAGTGTTGACGCTGTGGGAGGCAGGGCTCTAGGACGCCATATTGGGGGGATTAAGGGTTGCGCTCGAGCTGTTGGACGCCTCCCGCCCGCCCAGGTATAAAATCTGCACAAAGGCGCGAGCGCGCTGATTGCTAGCGTGTTCGGACCCCTGAGGCGGAAGCCGGGGGTTGTATTGTTTTTAGCTGTGTGCATTTTAATTTTGTTTGAACTTGTGTTACTTGATAAACTTTTTAACAACTCTCACCACTCCAGTCAGTTTCTGCCGCATTCGATCCCGCCCCCAGCGCAGCAGATTGAGTGTTGACGCTGTGGGAGGAAGGGCTCTAGGACGCCATATTGGGGGGATTAAGGGTTGCGCTCGAGCTGTTGGACACCTCCCACCCGCCTCTAGACTGAATAAGAAGATGTTGTCATCCCGCCCGCGAAGCGGGCGGGCGCAGCGGGCGCGCCGGTGGCGCGCCGAAGGCAAGCCTGTCTGCGCCCGTCCGCGACCGGACGGGACCAGGGGCCACAACCCCTGCCCCTTTACCAGGTTATTCAAGGGGATACAGCTCCAGCGAGCTGCTCAGCCTGCGACCTCCAGCGAAGGCATCATGCAACCATTCTTATCACCCTCTAAACCTGCCCCCCCAATGTCAGCACTGTAACTCCTATCTCAAAGTCATTTCCACTACTAAGACCCAGCATACCTTCAGGATGTTTCTTCTCAATTGTAGGTCCTTACCTAAGCACCAAACAGAATTATCTTTGCTATTTGACGAGCTTAACCCGGATATATTCTTTCTCACTGAGACATGGTTAACCCCGTCCTCGGAGCCCGATATAATACAAGCACTGCCACAGGGATATCAAATAGCAAGGACAGACCGCCTATCTGGGAAAGGCGGCGGATTAGCAATAATATTTAAAGATCATTATTCCTGCCGCTGCTCCCCCAGCCCTTTCTTGGACTGTGAAAGTATGTCCTTCAGTCTGGAGCTTTCGCCAAACATAAGTTTCTCTGGAGCACTGATCTACCGCCCCCCAGGACCGGTTAGACAGTTCTTATGCTCCTTGCCCTCAGTAGTTGCAGACCTTGCTGCCACCTCTGCGAATTTCACACTGTTGGGTGACCTAAACAAGCATTTTGATGATATTGGGGACTATACGGCCCAAGAGCTAATCGCCGATTTGTCCGCATTACAGTTATCTCAGCTTGTCTTACTAGCCACACATATTAAAGGGCATTTGCTGGATCCTGTATTTAGTAACTGCTCCGATTTGAAGGCAGAGCTCCCCACTGCGCTCCCGTGGATTGACCACTGGTTAGTCCCTCTAATCTGGAACACTCAAAAACCCCCTGCTCTGATGCCAGGATTACGGGACGCACGAAACTGGTCCAAACTCTCATTAGATAAGTGGGCCGACGAGCTACAAGCCACAACACCTTCTATTAACGTACCCACGGACCTTTCAGCTGCCACGCCTGCAAGTTCACCTGCATCCGGACCTGCCTCGCACCAGCACCCGCCAAGTCGAACACCAGCAGCACCCACCTCAAGTGCATCCTGCTCAACACCCGCTCCGTCCACAGACACGCCATCGAACTCTGGAGCCTCCTAGACGCCACAGCCCCTGACGTTGCCTTCCTCACGGAGACCTGGATGAACGCCTCCTCAGCCCCCGACATCGCCATCGCCATCCCGGAGGGCTACAAGATCGTCCGGAGGGACCGCAACGCCAACCAGATGGGAGGAGGCATCGCCATCATCCACAGGAGCACCATCCGGCTCACGACCAGCACCGACAACACTCCGACCAGCGCCGAACACCTGCATTTCCAGATCCACACCAACCCGAACACCACCCTCAGAGGCACCCTGATCTACCGACCCCCTGGACCACGCACGCAATTCAGCGAGGACATCGCCGACTTCGTCAGCCCGCACGCCCTCCCCTCCGATGACTACATCCTCCTGGGAGACCTCAACTTCCATCTGGAGAACAACAACGACCGCAACACCAGCACCCTGCTCGACAACCTCGCCAATCTTGGACTCAAGCAGCTGGTATCCACCCCCACCCACCTCGCCGGACACACACTCGACGCCGTCTTCTCATCCAGCAAAGACGTCACCTTCAGCCACACCACAGAGCTTCAATGGACGGACCACAGCTGCGTCCACTTCACCTTCAAAAGAACAACGACCCACCAACACCAGCAACAGGCCGCCCGCAGAAGCTGGAACAAGATCACGGCAGACCAGCTCGCCACCTCCCTGGGCCAGCACCCTCCTGCCAGCTCAGCGAACCCCAGCCAGGCCGCCGACAACCTCACGAAGTGGATCAGCAACTGCGCCGACGAACTCGCCCCACTGAGGACCCCGCCTAGCAGACCCGGCAGCAAGAAGGCCCCATGGTTCACCGACGAACTCAAGAGCTCCAAGAAGAACTGCCGAGCCCTCGAGAAAGTCTGGAGAAGGGAACCGACACCAGACAACAGGACCTCCTTCAAACTTGCCACCCGGAAACACCACCAGCTGATCCGCGCCGCCAAGAAAACAGCATTCAAGGACCGGTTGGACAACAACGCACACAACTGCAAGGAACTCTTCAACATCGTGAAAGAGCTTTCCAACCCCAGCGCAGGTAACAACGACATCACCCCATCGCAAGACCTCTGCAACTCCCTCGCTTCATACTTCCACAACAAGATCGCGGACATACACAACAGCTTCAACAACCAACCTGCGCACACCAGGACCGAACAACCACCCCCCACCACCACCCTCCACGCCTGGACCCCGATCAGCACCGAAGACACCATCCGCACGATGAACTCCATCCACTCCGGATCACCGACCGACCCCTGCCCTCACCACGTCTTCAACAAGGCCGACGCTGTCATCGCACCCCACCTGCGAGACATCATCAACACATCCTTCGACACCACCATCTTCCCGGAGAGCTGGAAACACGCCGAACTCAGCGCTCTACTCAAGAAACCAACAGCGGACCCCACCGACCTCAAGAATTACCGACCCATCTCGCTCCTCCCGTTTCCAGCCAAGGTCATCGAGAAGACCGTCAACAAGCAGATGGCCGCCTTCCTCGAGACGAACGGATCCCTCGACCCCTCACAGTCAGGCTTCCGTGCCAATCACAGCACCGAGACCGCCCTCATCGCCGCCACCGATGACATCCGAGCCCTGATGGACAAGGGAGAAACAGCGGCCCTCATCCTCCTAGACCTCTCCGCGGCTTTCGACACGGTCTGCCACCGCACCCTAGTACAGCGTCTCAACAACGCCGGAATCCAGGGGAAGGCACTGGAATGGATCATCTCCTTCCTCGACGGAAGAACACAGAGAGTTCGCCTACCACCGTACAAGTCAGAGGCCTCCGAAGTCATCTGCGGCGTCCCCCAAGGATCATCTCTGAGCCCCACCCTCTTCAACGTCTACATGAGCCCCTTCGCGGCCATCGTACGCAAACACAACCTCAGCATAATCTCCTACGCCGACGATACCCAGCTGATCCTCTCCCTGACCAACGACCCCGCCGCCGCCAGAACCAACCTGCACGAAGGGATGAAAGAGGTAGCCGAGTGGATGACGACCAGCCGCCTGAAACTGAACTCAGACAAGACGGAGGTCCTCATCCTGGGCTCCTCGCCCTCCGCCTGGGACAACTCCTGGTGGCCCCCCGCCCTGGGCACCGCACCCAAACCAACAGACCATGCACGCAACCTGGGCTTCATCCTGGACGCCTCCCTCTCCATGACCAGGCAAGTCAACAGCGTCTCCTCGGCGTGCTTCAACATCCTACGCATGCTACGGAAGATCTTCTGGTGGATCCCCACCGAGACCAGGAAGACCGTCACCCAGGCCCTCGTCACCAGCCGACTGGACTACGGCAACGCCCTCTACGCCGGTACCACCGCCAAGCTCCAGAAGAGACTCCAGCGGATCCAGAACGCCTCGGCCAGACTCATCCTCGAAGTCCCACGTACCAGCCACATCTCCGGACACCTGAGAGACCTTCACTGGCTCCCCGTCAACAAAAGAATCACCTTCCGCCTCCTCACCCACGCACACAAAGCCCTACACGACCAAGGCCCGAGCTACCTCAACAGCCGAGTCAACTTCTACGCTCCCAAACGCCACCTCCGATCAGCCAACCACGCCCTCGCCGCCGTCCCCCGCATCCGAAGAGCGACTACAGGAGGAAGGTCCTTCTCCTACCTGGCCGCCAAGACCTGGAACTCCCTCCCGACCGACCTGCGCCTGACCCAAGACCACCTCTCCTTCAGGAAGAAGCTGAAGACCTGGCTGTTCGAGCAGTAGCGGCACCCCCCCCCCCCCCCCAGCGCCTTGAGACCCTACGGGTAGGTAGCGCGCTTTATAAGTGTCAATGATTGATTGATTGATTGATTAACGTAGATCCCTTTGTAGCTAATGATGAATTCAACAACTGGATAACCAAAGCACTGAACATCATACTCCCAGTTAAGACAACCCTGGCAAAGAGATCTAGGACCTCGGCCCCCTGGTATTCTGAGGAGCTTAGGAATATTAAACGCAAGTGCAAAAGGCTAGAGAGGAAATGGCGTCTGGGTTATACTGACCCAGATAAAACCCGGTAAAGAAAATCCATCAGGGATTACAAGAAGGAAATAAAGAAAGCACAAGCCCTGTATTATACACAAAAGATTTCCGAAGCCAGCTCCAACTCTAAGGAGATCAATCTGATTGTAAAAAGCCTCGCTAAACTTCCCCAGCCCCCCGTAAATAGTGAAGACTTACAAACCCGATGTAATGGTCTAGCGGACTTTTTTTATAACAAAGTGGATCTCATCTACTCATCCTTTTCAACCATCATTCCAAACGCTTCAGTAGACATCTTGGCGTATTCCAAGCAGGATACAATAGGCAATTTGTCACCTGTGCTGGATGAGTTCCCTTTGCTACACTCGGACCTACTGGCCACTTTAATGGCGCAGGTTAAATCAGGCTCTCCCAGTGATCCTGCTCCCCCGAGCTCTTTAAAGGCCGTTAGCCACACGATCCTTCCTGTTATGTTGGAGGTACTTAATGCCTCAATCTCCACTAACACGGTTCCACCAGCATGGAAAGAGGCTAGGGTGAGGGCACTCATGAAGAAACCCAACATGGACATTAACAACTTCAGTAATTACCGTCCCATTTCCCTGCTCCCTTGGGTCAGCAAGATACTGGAGAAATATATCAACAGTGTTTTGACTAATTTTCTAGAAAATAATCAGTTGCTTGACCCTTCACAAACGGGTTTCCGCCCCAAACATGGGAGAGAATCTGCCTTGTTGGCAGTTCTGGAGGAAAGTAGAGGTATCTTAGATCGGGTAGGATCGGTGGCAGTCATCCTCCTCGATCTGAGTGCCGCTTTTGACACTGTAAATCATGAAATCTTACTGCAGCGTCTCTATGACATCGGGATTCAGGGAGGAGCGTTGAAATGGCTCAGGTCATTCCTGAGCGATAGAACTTTTCAGGTCTTTGAGGGAAATACCATCTCCACTAGTAGACCTCTGGGCTGTGGAGTCCCGCAGGGCTCCTCGCTTAGCCCGACGTTGTTTAACGCCTATATGAGGCCGCTGGCTGGGATCGTTTGTCCATATGGTATTAAGATCGTTGCCTATGCGGACGATACCCAGCTGGTGGTCTCTCTGACGCGGGCCGAGGGCTCTGCGGCCATGGTGGATCTGGCGGGTTGCCTGAGTGAAGTGAACAGCTGGATGACCCTGTCTTGTCTCAAACTTAATGGGGACAAGACAGAGGTCATGCTGTTGGGACGATCGGCTCCATCCTCGGTGGGCTCGATTTGGCCAGCCTGTCTGAGTCCCCCTCCAGCTCCCAAAAATGCCATTAAGAGCTTGGGCATTTGTCTGGATAGGTACCTAACGTTAGACTACCAGGCTGTCAAGCTATCTGCCACCTGTTTTGGCCTTCTTAGAATGTTAAGGAGGATTCTCCCCCTGTTACCATTCAAAGCCAAACAAATTGTCGTACAGGGATTGATCCATTCTAGGCTGGACTTTGGAAACGCCCTCTATCTTGGAGCCCCTGACTTCACATTGCGGAAATTACAAGTGATTCAAAACTGTGCGGCCCGGACCCTACATCAAATTCCCCGTAGGCTCTCTGCCAAACCTGGACCAACAACACTGCACTGGCTCCCTGTCAGGGACAGGATTAGTTTCAAGTCCCTCTGTATTGTCCATCAGTCATTCTGGGAAACTGGTCCAGCAATCATCATCCCTTAATCACCCCCTACATCCCCAGCAGACAGCTACGTTCCGCCAACGCGTTTCTTGCTGTCGTGCCCAACGTTAAACGGACCAGATTGGGAGGCCGTTCTTTTACCTTGAATGTTGCCAGGCTGTGGAACACTCTACCCCTCCACTTAAGGTCCAATTCCGACCTAACTTCCTTCAGGAAACATCTGAAAACTTTTTTGTTCAATAAATAGGTCCTTTTCAACCTCTGTGTTATCCGCCCAACTGTAAGAACACCTTTTCAGTCACAGCGCTTGGACGCCTCCGGGCAGCTATTCGCGCTTTACAAAACGTATTTTCATTTCATTTCATTCATTCATTCATTCATTTCATTTCAGTTCATTCATTTCAACAATTCATTTAATTCATTCATCTAGACCAGAAGCGCTTTAGAGCACTTTCTCAAAAATTGCATCATTTGAACAATAATTTTTTCCATCAAGTGACTTGTAGAGAGGATTTAAAAATGCAGAAGGACAAATGCCCCTATTACATACAGGTAATATATATGATGTAATGATGTAACATAAAGTAACTACATAAAATCTTTTAAGGGAGACTGAATAAATACAAAAAGAGAAACAACAAACTTGCAGATAATCTTCGTTCATGGTATTCAAGTATTTAAGAAAGAGGAGGAAACATATAAACTGATTAATATTGTAAAAGAAAACAAAAAATGTCTTGCTATAGTAGTGTACAAGCGAAAAACGTAGAGAGTCAGTGAAGCCACTTATTAATATTAAAATAGTGATTCAGTATAGGTGTGAGGGTGTCTGGAAGAGGAAACGACCAATATGTGTTAAAGTGGCTGTTTTCTCTGATTTGTGTATTGCAGAGAAGCAGTAGTAAGTATTAAGGAGATTATCGTTAAACACCTGGGGGAGAACTTGCGACCGAACTGTATAAAATTGATGCAATGCAGATATCAAAGCATGCAACCCCTCACCTTAGAGAATGATAATAATGTGTTTTATATAGTGCTTCAGTCTGCACCTCTACAACTTTTAGGAACTGTAAATAACAGATATTATATTACCCAAATCATGGTACTCAAAATACTGATCTCTGGAGGACAGAAGACTGAGTCTACTTTGCTGAGATTCAAACTCCCGGCCTCCAGATTAACTCTTTTGTCAGCAGCAAGAATTCTACTCACCGAGCTATCACACTCCCTCAGTTTTGATAATATAGGTAACCGGAAATCAGCCATATGGGAGTGATTTTACAATTCAGTATGGAAATATCTTGCAAAGAGAAGTTGTTTTAAGTCATTGTTGAACATGTTGGGTGAGATATTGATTCTAAGTTTGGGAGGGAGGGAGTTCCAGACTTTTAGGATGTGTCCTGAAAAGGACTCTGACATGGTATGTGATTTATTGGGATGATCTCCAGGCTTTTATGGTTACAATAGTATTAAATTCACCAATCATCACATTCCCCACTGTCCATGTGGCATATAAACAAAATATACTAGGGTACAAACACATTTTTATGGTAGGAAACGGCCTGATTCGCAGAATCGGGGCATTAACCACAGCAAAAAAATGTTTTCATATGTACAAAACACAAATTGCAATTCTGTAATGCTACAGAATCTCAATCTGTGTTTAGCGATTCGGTATTTGGAAGGAGCGTGTTTAGGGCTTCCCGGCCAAATACGAATTCCATTGCTATGTATGAATGTTTTGGGACTGAATTACGGTAACAAGACATTCATTTTTTTACAGAAATCTCAAGGGTGCTGCTAACCCTTTGCACATGGGACTGGGTCCCGATGGATATCTTCCCCTTTGTGAATGCTGAAAAAAATATTTTTTAAGAGCAGGCAGTGGTTCAAGGGACTGTTGCCTAATCTTAAAAAATGAAACTTAAACATTTCATTTTATTTTTTTAAACCACATCCTGTTTTCCTTTAAGGAAAACAGACTGAATTAAAAAAAAAAGATTTCTGTAGTAAAAAGCAATCACTGATATGGTGGTCTGCTGACCCCACCAGGCCACAATACTTGTGATGGCTGCAATTGCTAATGACAACTAATATTATGAGATAGGACCCTCGTGCCAAAGGCACAGGGTTGAACAAGACAACATTTTTTTTATATTCCCTTCGGTATCTAAATCGTATAATACTTTTGTTGAGAACCTTAATACACCCATACATCAAACATACCAAAGGCCAGTGAGGCAATAATTGCAATGCAACAAGAAAACTCTCAAATGGTGAACAAATATATAATGTATTTATTTAGACCATTAAATATATATATAATAAGAAAATCCCGAACCAGGCATATGATCGGTACAGACTTCCTTATTAAATAAGCCAGCCTGTTAAGTAGATTTAGTTTATCCAATATGTCGATGAATTTTGGCAGTATTCTGCAAACAGTAACCACCTTTATCAAGACAGACTTTCTATATCCCTCTTAGAAATCCTTGTTCATATAACCAATGGGACTCATACGATTGTCCTAATACAATATGGAATCCTAATGGGTAAATAAATCCTTAGCTGGACATTATTGCTCCATCACCCTAATTGGAGGGTCCAATTATATGTGTTCGTTTTATGTCATGCAGTGGTTAGGAATAGGCGTGTCTGCACTATCTCCGCTCGTGGATATGTTCTAAATCACTCTAGTGCTAGGACCATCAATCTCCCGGGTGCTTCAACGTACTAAATCTTTTGTAACTTCCGGCGTCCATACGTACTGCCTTCACGCAACGAGACGCCGGAAGTTATAAAAGATTGCCTGGATACCCTTAGGGGTGATAAGTTCACGCTTTACTAATATGGAATTATTATTATCAGTCAGCTTTTCAGAGTGTCCTAGTATTTTAGTGTCCCCAGCTGCCGCAGACACAGACAAGGGTATCTCACCTATTCGGGGATGTTAGCGTCAGGAAGGGTTTTGGGGTAGATCCATAGGAAGCACCTACATGGTATGATCTCATCATGTGCTTTACCAAACACCTCACAATACCTATCTCTACAATCATATACAGACCGCACATCCAGACAGTGTATGAACCACACTCATAAGAAGAGTGTGATATCATCATCATCCCTAGGGCTTCTTGGTACTGCACCACAAGTAAGCAAGCATCTTTGAACTCAAAGGACCTACTCACATACCACTTTCCACTCTCCGCAACTCATTCTGCTACCTTCCACCCAACCTATGTGTTAGGATGAGCCACTCACCTTGATCTTTCCTACCGAGTGATGCAAGTCTACCCAATCGCGTTGAGGCAAGTACCAATACACAAACTGAAGAATGTGAGTCAATAATTGTTCCACAGGTGGAGGGGGGTTTGGGAATTGAGTGAGAAGATTCAGTGTCGTCGTCATCTCTCCAGTATTCAGGGAAGACCTGTCTTCTGGGATTGACTAATACGTCCTTCTAAAGGTGACGTTGTGTGCTTCCCTCTTAACGTTTTGGATGCGATCACATGGGAGTCGCTTTTGATGCATGTCAATCAATCACAATAAGAATATCACACAATACATTAACTGTTTCTGAATTGCACAGGTTAACTTATTAATTTAATTGAATCGTATTTGAATTTCAAATCACTGTTCTTTCCTTTTCGAAGAAGCACCTGGTTTAATAGAAATCATTGTTCGATATTGGCTGATAGTTCTCGCGAAAAAATACATACATTCAATCAATCAGTCAATCACTCAAATGAGATTTGTAAAGCACTGCTTATCACCCTTGAGGGTATCCAGGTGCTGGGGGGTGAGTTGGGGGGTTGGAGGTTTAGCTGCTGAGGGATGGCCAGGTTTTTAGGTCTCGCCTGAATTCCTGCAGTGTTGAGGCCGCTCGGATGTGGAGGGGAAGGCTGTTCCAGGAGTTAGCGGCCAGGTGGGAGAAGGCTCGGACACCGCTCCTGCTTCTGTGGATGTTGGGCATGTGGTAGGAAGAGGTATGCGGAGCGAAGTCGTCTTGTGGTTTGGTGGAAATTCAAGTTATTAAACTCCATTGCTGTAGACTGGGTATCATGCCCAACATTCGTCAAGTGAGTGAGTGAGTGCTGGTATTTGTAAAGCGCACTAATGCCGAGGCGTCTTGGCGCTGTGTAGGGTAACATGCTGAAGAACTTGCCACTATCCTATCTAGTGAAGAGCCATGTTTTAATTTCCTTCCTGAACTACAAATGATTGGGGATTTGCCTTAGCTGTTGAGGTAATGCATTCCAAAGCTTCGAGGCCAGATGTGAGAAGCTCTTCCCTCCCCAACGTTGTCTGTTAATCTTAGACACCAAGACCAGCCCGCGAGAGGCAGACCTCAGCGGACGGGTTGGCGTCAATCGCAGACCAGACTATGGTACAATTTAACTCAAAGGCTTTCTCAAAGTCCCTGAACTGGGATTCGCTGAGCAAGTTACCCAGTGTGGTTTCAAGGATTGCTCCTGTTCTCTATCCATTAAATCTGTCCTAGTGTCTTCCATTGAGAGGTCCTGTTATTTTCCTGGAAATTCAAACATTTGCCCTCAGGCGGTAGGCTTTGTGGAACATAGGCAGATCCCAGTGCCTCAGAGCCATCTACTAGGGTGGCCCAGGTGCTGTTGCTGGTCATGGACCAAGGTCAGCGCTGTGAAGCGTTGGAGGTGCCAGGAAGGAAGAAGTGAGTCAATGGAAGCTGGTAAGGTGCAGAACGTTACTCCACGTCATTAATATGCAATATCTTGAGTGCATCATGGCGCCGTTATGCATGATGCTATTGCTGACCCAGCAGCCATGGACAGACAGAGGCGCATATTTACAAGCCCCTATCCCCACCACAATGTCACTTTTCTCAACGCAGTGGCGATAGGGGATTTGCCTTATCCACAAGGCGGCGTTAAGCCACCTAATGCGGCTTAACGCCGCCTTGCTAACAAAGCACCCTTTCAAGCTATACTTAGCGAGAAAGGGGCGAGCAATGGGTGTTTTGGTGGGCGTGCCAGGGCAACACCAATTGATTTTACACTGCCCCTTATTTACAAGGGTGGCGTAAATATGGGGCAGAGCCAAAAATTAGACCAGGGAAAACCTGGTCTTACCCTAGCGTAACAAGGAGAATTGTTTCTTTTCTCAGTGGTTTTGCTGTTTCCATGTTTTTCGCTTTTTGCAGCACACATAGAGGCACTCAAAACACCATACTTCCTGCACATAAACAATCATTAAAAAAAAGTTTTGCAACTTCTATGTGTGCTGCATTAAGCAGCGCACATAGAAGTTTACAAATGTCATTTAGGATTGTTTATGTGCAGAAACCTGGGAGACCTTCCTGCACATAAACAACCATTCCCCTCAACTCAGGCACCAGGGTGCCTGCTTTGGCGCTAGGCAGCTAAATTAGCGCCAGCACGGGGGAAACGCAAGGCTGCTCTGTATTTTTGTAACTAAGGTGCAGGGTGCAGCCCTGTGTTTCAGAAGTGGTGGAGCATGGCCTTAAGCCAACAAGGCTAACACCACGCTCCGCGCTTCATTGTAAATATGCCCCTGAGTTTGTTGGCACTTGCTTGCTTCTTCCCTTTAAGCTGCCTCTAAACTCTTTATCCTAAAATATACGTTTATGGTGATCACAGTTCTTGATAAAGCATCTATCTCCTTTAACATCCATTAAGCACTTAAGACTTATTTCTTCACCTTATGAAAGGTCATGTCTATCTGCTTCTGCACAATAACGAAGGTGTACACAATCTTTTTCCACTGGCACAGTTTTACGAAGTTCTAGATTTCCACCCTCCATGAAGTCACCAAGGTTTCACGGCTTATCTTTGCCTGTGTGCGCAGCGGAGGATCGTGTTTACTGCACAGTGGAGTCATTTTCACTCTAACACTGAGCTTGAAACTGTATGTTGAATGCTTTTTTCCGGAAGTTTACCTTTGGTGAACTTTTCTATGCGCAATGGCATTGCAGGGCAGAGGAACCTTGGGGCATATTATCAAGGGGGGTTATGTCCGCTTTTTTGGCTTTAAAAGCCAAGAAAGCGGAGATAAAATTATCTCCCTATTACCTAGCTGTCGCTAACACCAGTTAACGACAACTAGTAGGAGATAGCGACCATCTTGGGCCCCGCTTTGCATGTCAGTGAAATTTATCACTAATGACATGCAAAGTGGGCGTGCCAAGATGTTAGCGACTGGAAACAGTCGCTAACAACGCTATCTCCTATTACCACCTTTTAGAGATATTCGTGCTAAGCGCGAATATCTCCAAAAGCTAACACCTGCCCCTGAGCAGTTCTTAGCCATGTTATCCAATGGCAGGTGGATAACATGGCTAAGAGCATTAGCTCGGTAATGCATGAATATCGCTGACTTTTCAGCGATATTCATGCACTTCGGCCGATTTTTATCTCTTAGGAGATAAACCTTAATAATAGCAAGGTTCCTAAGCGATAAAAATCGCCGCAGCTCGGCGATAAAAATATTGCCGCTAAGCCAACATAGCGATAATTATCGCTAGTTGTTGGTAATATGCCCCTCTGTTTTATGCAAATTATATCTTACGACGGAACGTTTTGTTAGCCTTAAATGAAGATATGTGTGACACAAAGCATTGCACAAATCATGATTTTCACATAGGTGGGGCAAAGAATAAACTTCACGAAATTGCAAAGATTTCCATAGACCTTTGTAGGAAGAAGGAAGTTGGAACATGGGAGTGGAAAATGCAGTGGAAAAAAGGAAAATGCGGGTGAGCTCCTGGTAACAGCAATTTACTAAATAAAGTTAAGCTTCACCCAGTTCCAGCACGTGGGAAGGGTAGGGGATGAAGATTGGAAGAATTTCAGCACACCTTGTTGAAAAACCAACAGACACAACCAACTTTTTCATGATTAGTGTCAGTTGCTTCTTACAATTTGCATGAAAAAAATCCAATTTATAAAAAGCATTGTATGAATTATTTCAATCAAAGTGTAATAGTCAATTGGCATGAAAATGCCAATTAAACATTTGAGGTGGAATTGTTTGTGAAATCACATATGACCTTTGCAGAAGAATCTTAATTTTTCCAGTAGAATATTGGGTCCAGGCATTTGGTTTGTTGTTCAGTGGTGATTTGTGGGTCATCTTGATTGAGTGATGGAAAATCATTCACATAGTGCAATTCGATTAAATTAACTATCCAAAGGCTGGATAGCAACAGCTGCCATCCATGTAAGTGATCAAAACTTGCTTATGCACCTTGTGAAAGGCTAGTAGGAAACTCTTCACTCTGATACTCCTTCTACGATCTGTTGTGTGATTGAAGCGTGGAACTATTAATGTCTCCAGACTTGAGCAACTGATGGAGTCTGATCACAAAAGCCTTCCCATGAACAGCAGTGATAGTCAAGCGAGCTGCTTTGAATCTCATTCATATTACAACTGGACGATAGTGCAGAGCTCTGAGCAAGGTGAGCCCCCCAACAATCTTCAGGAATATTAGCCTGTGTGTAGGACACACCTGGCCAAGTAAACATGAGAAGGGGACAGATAAAAGGCAGCATGAGTCATTTGTAATCAGTCCCCCACCATAGGTGACCAGGCTTTTGCATTGAGACCTTGGCTGATGACATCCTTCACAAATTCAGGGAATACAGCACTATAAGCATATAATACACACACACAAGAGGACATGGGAAGGGCTCGAGTCGGGGTACCATGCGGGTGGACGGCGTCCCCCCACTTATTTTACCGAGGGGATTCCGTCCCCCCTTTGGCCTCTCTGGGACGAGGAGCTCGGCACCTTTCGTGACGTCACTTCCTGTCGTGACATCACTTCCGGTGACAGCGTCCCCCCAATTATTTTTTTACGACTTATGCCCTGGACATGGGGCTTTACTAAACAGGGTTTAGGCATACTCCAGTTCCGATGTCTAGACCTGTCTAATATAAGATCTTCACCATCTCAAGATTGTGCATGATGTGATTATTTTTATCTAAATCATTTTATTGACATTTTCAATAAAGAGAACAATACAAAATGAGCAATGTTACAAAAAACAAGGTATCACACCAAGACTTTTTCAAACCTTTCTTCCTGTGACCTGCCCCTCTGAGTGCAATTTTCAACATTACTGGATGGTTCTGCCATAACCCTTTGTTCGGAAATTATAATAGTGTTTGGGGCACCACAAATATTACCACTGCAGTCATTCTAGTGTCCCATATTTTTACCCATTTTCAAGGGCAACCCGAGCTTTCATAGACAACCCTTTCGGCCAGCACGCACTAGTCCATGTCGTGTTTCCAACCTTCTAACTGGGGCACCTGTTCCGCTCCCCACATCTTGACAATATTCCTTTTTGAGATGGTCAACCCCAACGATAACTATATACATTCCCTACCCACCAGGTCTATTTCCTCCCAACTCTTCAGAAGACACCATTTCGCTGTTGGGGTGCGGGAGAATCCATTTACTTTGTTCAAACAATCAATTACTGCCACTATGTGTGATGTGAGTATTGTGTGTTGTACAGTTAATAACCTAGCTGTGTGAGATGGAGGCCTCTTAGTGAATACCTCAACAGCAATGTGCACTCTGAGGTGGATGACACCAGCAGAGAACCCAACACTGACTGACTCAGACGATGGACAAATGAGACAGGTGATTATTCAGAACTTCTTTACTTGTAAGTCGAACGAACACAGTGAAACATTAATTACATGATCTCTGCAACTAACCTTAGCTCCCTGAGCTCTCTTATTCATATTTTAGCCTGTTTTACAGTATACACACATGCACTCAACTCTGTGAGCTATGATACAAGCTTATCTAAAGATATTTTCATAAAGCAAGCAGACCCAAATTTACTAATGCTTTGACCAGGTTTGTTTTACTTTTGCAATGCAAAACCGATGCAAATTGTTATGCTGGTATTTACCGCTTTTGGCCGCCATAAGTGTGGCAGGGTATGCTCAGACGTGAGTCCCTTGCTCACTTTGCCACTGGATTCAAGCAAGCAGGGCTGAAGATGGCTGGAATGCCAGAAACCGGTCCCCGGAAGCTTGTTTCCGGTCCAGGAAAGACATGGCTTGGCAGTTCGGGCTGGACTGTTCCCATGAGGCACAGAGTCAGACTGATTTGCATATAGCCATGTCTGAACTGGGGTGGCAGAGTGGGCTAAAGAACGGTGATGGATTAAACCCAGATCTTTTGACTGGGTGTGAGTGTTTGATTGATTCAGATGCTCCGTCCATCACCACCCCGTTTTGTACCGCTTTTGGCCGCCATAAGTGTGGCAGGGTATGCTCAGACGTGAGTCCCTTGCTCACTTTGCCACTGGATTCAAGCAAGCCGGGCTGAAGACGGCTGGAATGCCAGAACCCGGTCCCCGGAAGCTTGTTTCCGGTGCAGGAAAGACATGGCTTGGCAGTTCGGGGCTGGACTGTTCCCATGAGGCACAGAGTCAGACTGATTTTCATATAGCCGTGTCTGAACTGGGGTGGCAGAGTGGGCTAAAGAACGGTGATGGATTAAACCCAGATCTTTTGACTGGGTGTGAGTGTTTGATTGATTCAGATGCTCCGTCCATCACTACCCTCTTTTGTACCGCTTTTGGCCGCTATAAGTGTGGCAGGGTATGCTCAGACGTGAGTCCCTTGCTCACTTTGCCACTGGATTCAAGCAAGCCGGGCTGAAGACGGCTGGAATGCCAGAAACCGGTCCCCGGAAGCTTGTTTCCGGTCCAGGAAAGACATGGCTTAGCAGTTCGGGCTGGACTGTTCCCATGAGGCACAGAGTCAGACTGATATGCATATAGCCATGTCTGAACTGGGGTGGCAGAGTGGGCTAAAGAACGGTGATGGATTAAACCCAGATCTTTTGACTGGGTGTGAGTGTTTGTTTGATTCAGATGCTCCGTCCATCACCACCCCTTTTGTACCGCTTTTGGCTGCCATAAATGTGGCAGGGTATGCTCAGACGTGAGTCCCTTGCTCACTTTGCCACTGGATTCAAGCAAGCCGGGCTGAAGACGGCTGGAATGCCAGAAACCGGTCCCCGGAAGCTTATTTCCGGTCCCCGGAAGCTTGTTTCCGGTCCAGGAAAGACATGGCTTGGCAGTTCGGGCTGGACTGTTCCCATGAGGCACAGAGTCAGACTGATTAGCATATAGCCATGTCTGAACTGGGGTGGCAGAGTGGGCTAAAGAACGGTGATGGATTAAACCCAGATCTTTTGACTGGGTGTGAGTGTTTGATTGATTCAGATGCTCCGTCCATCACCACCCCCTTTTGTACCGCTTTTGGCCGCCATAAGTGTGGCAGGGAATGCTCAGACGTGAATCCCTTGCTCACTTTGCCACTGGATTCAAGCAAGCCGGGCTGAAGACGGCTGGAATGCCAGAAACCGGTCCCCGGAAGCTTGTTTCCGGTCCAGGAAAGACATGGCTTGGCAGTTCGGGCTGGACTGTTCCCATGAGGCACAGAGTCAGACTGATTTGCACATAGCCATGTCTGAACTGGGGTGGCAGAGTGGGCTAAAGAACGGTGATGGATTAAACCCAGATCTTTTGACTGGGTGTGAGTGTTTGATTGATTCAGATGCTCCGTCCATCACCACCCCCTTTTGTACCGGTATTTACTATCCAACACAAATCATGATTTGTGTTGCATAGTTTCCCAAAATAAAGCAAAGTATGCACCTGTGTTAAATTGATTTGTTGGTTGACTGGGGTGTGAGCCCTAGTAAAGCATCAGCCACAATCCCTTACAGGGTGAACCACAAAAAGTCAGTAAATTAGCCTGAGCTTAACACTGGGTAGCTTGGTACAAAAATCAGTCAGATTTAACTTAAAGGCAACTTATAATGTATTTATGCAGCACACAAACAGCAATAAAGTGAAAACACATCACAAGAAAAATCCCAGATGTAAAGATGTGTGCAGTAATGTGTCAAATGAATTCAAAGGTCATGCTTATTAATTAACGTGACCTTGTTTAAAGTACAGTGAATCTTAATCATGCAGCCAACTTTCTAAAAGTGTCATTTTCAAAATTGTAATAACAAACCCAACTTTATCATTAAATAGGGCTTTTCATTACAATTCCAAAGACACCAAACATGACAGAGCTACCTGCTACCACACAGAAATTACAGCTTATTATAGGTTATTCTATGGGAGGGGTGGGCATCACAGTAGTGAAAAACAAATTTAGGAGTTTTTCACTACAATTACACACCACCCTGCCCTATAGGCTACCTAGAGTCTACTTTAGGGGTGATTTATGAGTAATAAAAGGGAAATTTAAGGTTTGACAAGGGGATTTAAATGCCTAGGCGACAAGCAGTTTAAAGCTGCATTCAGGCTGCAATAACAGACCTGGAACATGTTTTAAAGTACAATTGGGTGGGCGGCACACTAGGTGCTGCAGGCCCACTGGTAGCATGTGGTTTACAGGCTCTGGGTATACAGTATACCACTCCACAAGGGACTTATAATTAAATGAAATATGCCAATTAGGGTTAAGGCAATCAAATCATGCTTAGGAGAGTGAATACAAGCACTTTAGCCCTGGTTAGAGTCCTAGAGCCAAAAAAAAATGAATTTAGCTAAAAAGTGGAGGGTAAAGGCAAACAGTTTGAGGATGACGCTGCAGAGAGGACCAGGTCCAATAGCGCTGCTTTGTGTTACTTCGCGTCAAAGGGTCTTTCTATAGATGTTCCATAGGCATTCCCATGGAACCAGCCATTGGTTTTGAAACTAATCCCTATCTACAAACATTCATAGACAGTGACTTGGGACAAAATCTTATACTTCCTTGAGGCAGGGATAAGGAGGAACAATTTTTCATTTATCCTTGTTTCTTCTCCTTTGAACGTGTGCTGCATTGAACAGTACACATACAAAGCAGGCAACGTGGTAATGGATAGTTTTTGTACTGGAAGGGTACACTTCCACTACAAAAAATATTCTTTACAGAATGCAAACGCCCTTTCACATGGCACAAGGGAGTGTGCATTGGTGCATAGCAGCTTAAGGTGCACCAGCAAAGGGAGAGAGGAAAACAGCGCCATATCTTAGCATAAACAGCACTGTTCTGCTCTCTTTTCATGCAACGCAGCACAGCTACTATAGTTGGGTTCATTTTTTCTGAAATCTGTGCCATAGTGTGCTCAATGTTACTAAGGGTCAAGAAATTGCTTTAGTCCTTCTTTATACAGTGGTTTCATATACACACTCCAGTACATAAAAAACGGAATATATTATAACATGAATGTTGCTTGTATAGCAAACAGACGTGTACCCCTGTCCTGAATGACAGAGTGTGTGAAACTCATATCCTGACCTTTTATTATGGCCCTGTTGTCATGCTAAACTAGTATGTGTGCGGAAGCCTCTGTCTATCCCTGGTAAAGCAAGGTCCAGAACCTGTGCCCCGGAGGCCCACCAAGCATGCCCTCATAAAGGGCATTGGATTAGTGTATCTGTTTTGTGAATCTTTAGTGTGACCTGGACTTTGTATCTGTCTGAGAGAGTGAAGCCTACTTACTACTTTTGTGTAAATGTCTACTATAATGTGAACCTCAGAACCCTGTGCTGACATTCTGTGTGCATGCTGAATGTTTGTATGTGCAGTGAGTGTGTAGCACATGTGGTAGTAGGACTCTATGTGTGGCATGAGTCTGAGCACTGTGACCAGTTGGATCCATTTTGGATGCACCTGGGTTAGCATAGCACAACTAGAGGATGAGGACAGTTTCTCAGACCATAGGAGGGATTTCCCTACATTCCCGTGGCTTTAGAATGGATAACAAGAGGCTGAAGTGAGGGAGGGTGCAGACAGAACTCCCATTAAAAATTCAGTGAGGATCTTGTTAGTAAAGAACTGGCATTTGGAAGAAGATAGGGGTGATAGGGTCTGTTGTTCAAGGTGAGGAAGTTTCTAGGCAAGGACTGCTCTTTTGTATGTCCATTAGTAGTGCTTCAGGAAGGCGGATGATAGTGAGATCGATGCAGAGATCGCACACCTCCTTATGCCCTTCTTTTGGATACTTATGTTTGGATACCATAACCTTTCTACCTGCTGTGAGAGCCATCACCTTGCACAAAAGGCTGTGAATGATGAGCAGCCGTAAAATGACACTTGAAAGTAAACAAACCCAAGCTCTTCTTGACCAAGGTTGGGAGTGCACACAGAGTTCTCAAAGAGCTACTTTGTGACGAGAGTTAGTATCTAAATGACACCTAGTCTCCCAGAGGTGAGGTGACATCACCTGAGGTACGCACAACTTCCTAGATAAGCTTAAGGTATGCCCGACACTAAAATCTGCCTGCCTGCTCAGAGTAGGAAGGTGAGTGCCTGGCCCTGTAGGATGAGAGACGGTCCCTGGCAATCACGCAACTTTTTTACCAGTGTGAGAAACACTCACAAGGTACTAACTGTCTTTGAAAGTGAAGATTGAGATGAACCATGTTGTGAGGGGTCACTCTGTCTAAATCAGGGTCCCCACAATGGACACCATTCCAAAAAAAAGCAAAAAGGCCATCCCAAGCTGTACAGGAGCTCTGTGATGCTCAAAGGTTTGGTGGTGATGCTGCTGGCAAACTTCCCCAGTGAATCCTGAGGACTGAGGAACAAGTGACTGGAGGAAATACCCACCCCACACATCAACCCAGCCTAGAGGCAAGAACTATCTATAATGAGCCCCCATCTGATGTCAGCCTGGAAGACACTTCTACTAAGACGGGTGCCTGCCTAGCAGGCCAAAGGAGTGTCAGCCAACCTTGATAATGTGAGGACATTACAGGGTCTAGTAAAAATGGCTAAGCTTGATGCTCAGGCCATGCTCTGCAGCAGGAACAGTGACTGTTGCATAAGCCATATCTTTAATTTGAGTACAAACTATAAAAATGGATTGCATTCTACTCTGAGTGAGTAGACACCTTGTGAACTGCACATGAACCAAACCTGTGACTACATTAGAGTAAAAGATCGGTAGGCACGATAGGCACTGCTGGAATGGATTTAAAAACTTTTCTTTTCAATCAAGCCTTCCCTGTATAATTCCCCTTCTTTACCCACTACAGGTCTTATTTTCCTCAGGTGTCGAACTGACCACTAGCGCCAAGAAACCGTAAGGTGCACGCTGCGCTGTATAAATGTTTTAAATTAGAAATTAGAATGGAGAGACGGTGCTATTGTGGATGGGTGGGTCATAGAGCTGGCAACTGAGCCCCAGTGAAATGTGTTAAATTAGGTTTTGCTGCAATAATAATGTTTTTCTGATTAAAGAGATAAACATTGGGCTGAACCACCCATGAACTGTGTATGTTGCTTGACTGTTGAGTTCTGAACTCTTGCCTCCCACACTACATCCATGAGAAGCCTTTGACTGCTCGTCCTCGCCACCCTGATATTCATGTATGGAACAGGTGTACTAAGCACGGTTCGCAGGACTGTCGTACGATGGACCCTGGGATACATGTAGCAAATGATCTCAACTACAATGACCAAGGCCTCTTATTCCTGTGGTACTCTGAATGGGGTCTGCCAGACGCTTTTAATTAAGCAATCAAGATTTCTTACTGCTCAGCAGAATAGTATGCATCCAAAAAGGGCTGCATTTGTAAATAAATAAAAAAATAAAAAAATAAGTGCAGAGGACAAAAACATTTTAAAGGAGACCATAACCAGCACTGCAGAAGGAAGGCTGAGGTTGCCACCTATCAAGTTTTTTTTCTCCGCCTCACATCTCTTTCTTTCTCCTTTATTACACCTCCTGTTTCTCTCTAATTCTTGCACGTTAATTCAATTCTACTTTCACCCTCTGCCACTGTTTCTCTTCCTCTTCCTCCTTCTTTCTCCCTTGTTTCAATTTCTCTGTCTTGCTCTGGTTCAAATTCTGGTGATGAAAAATAATTCTTGGTCCTCGGAAATGGGTGCTGGTGCCACTACCTACAACCACTGTGCAAATTAAACATTGAACTGCACATGGAATTTGACATGAAGGCTACTCAAATCTCTGGGATAGGTGTGATGAGACCCTGAACTATCTTACTAGAAATAGAATAGCTTCCACATCTTACTGAAAGGTTTTGAGCAAGATGAGTTTTATAAATGCTGTGAGTACCTGTGCTGCAGTATAGTACTGACATGCCAGTGTACACTATAAGACAAAACAGAGGTGATTTGTGAGAGCGTAGTGGGATACCAGAACCTACTGCAAATCAGGCTACAGGTGCATTGTGAGAGTACAATACTCGAGAATCAGGCAAGCCATGATGGAGGTATTTTGTAGAAGCATTGTGAGATTCTGAAAAATAGAGTACCAGTGGTGAAGGGGGACTGGAAATCTTAGTAGAAAAGCATTGCCAGAGTTTACTAGATGACTGATTAGTAAACTAGAAATGCCTGCACAGCACTACCACAAAGCCACAGAAATGATGAACTGTGCACTTGACAAATACCAATCTCTTAAAAAATTAGTTGAACTAGAAGCAGCACTGTGCATCCCATTCCCAGACCACCACCCAACAGCAGCCATCTTCACAATGTGTCACCACTGGCGCCCACACATCTTGACCAATCACTGTTCACATCAGGAGGCGATCAATCCTCATCTGATCAGCAACCTTATTTACACCTAAACCTCAGGGTGCCCGAGTACCCTGGCTTCCTCAGCTAAGAGATAATGAAGACAAGGTCACAGCTTGTTTGGACCTATTCAGGATAAGACTTTAGCAACGCGTGCTTGTCACAATCTGCATTATTCCACAAACTCTCACTTACGCCGATACCACATCAACACACAGCTTTCCCACACCAAAAAAACACACCAAAACCTCAACCACAGCTTACTCACTAGAAAATACACTTACCCAATAGCACAAACCATCAAAATCATGATTACCAGTGCACCCTTTGCAGTCCCCATGGCTCATGACAATTGGCACATCGCTGTTCCCAACCTAAATGCACCATTCCTCGTGGGACATGATTCACACCCACTTACACTCACCTCTGAGACACACTCATCCCAGCAGACAGGAAGACTCAACACATTAGACCAAACAAACAGGACAGGGGAGGGATTAGTCATCATCCTCACCTCCTGCTGGTCCTACACCCCCTTCGTTCTACCAACATCATAGACTTCCAAGCACATCCCCTGCCACTTCTTACTCTCAAGAGCAGAGGCAGAAGCAGTCAACCTGATATAAAGACTTCTCATCCTAAGCAAGTACTTCCAGACTTTGCACTGAAGAATTCTTGGAGCTCACCACCTCATCCTCCACAAAGTACTTTCACCCTACCGTCCTTCCGCTAATTCCGTAATTTGACTTTACTTTGATGTTTCACTGTCATGAGCAAACAAATGATCAAACTATTGACTAGTGGAGAAACACAGGGCCAAGTCCCTTGGAGCACAGGACCAGTGCTCTGGAAGATACTCACTGCACATCACAGAGCACAGCAAACCCACTCACTGTCCAGGAGGCTTTTGAAGATTTTCCCAATAGATCTCGGACTATTGACGGGCAACATGGAAAGCCGTGACTGTTAAGCACCAGGAACATGACACAACTTGCACCCTGGCCAGATACTAGTCTGCTCTCTTGCTCCAGTCTACATTATGCCCTGAGCCCTCATTGAAAATAAAAGGTTGGCCCGTGCCTTGGTGACAGTGTGTAAATACTGCCCTGGATATAGCTTATCCTTGCTTAGAATGTCTAAGATATGGGGAGCCCAATCGGCATCTTTGTGGCCATCTGTCGCCTTCCTCCTTTAAATAAATAAAAAAAGGTATATTCCCTCCTATGATGAGCAGAGAGCTGTCTGGAAATAGTAGAGCCTCTCTTTCGACTTTGGCCAATGCCTCCTTGAATATCCATCACTTTCACCAGTAAGCGTGCGTTTGTCCATCCTTGTAGATACGCTTGCAAGTCATGCCCTGCATTGCATTGGTAGGAGGTACCAAGTCTCAGCATCGGCTCGTCATCCTGTGATTTTGGGCAAATCACTTAAGCTTAGATTTATCAAGGCTTGTGTCGCCATTGCGCAAGGCAATGCAAGCCCTTAAGATACATTTACTACAGCTAGTGTGGCTCTGCGGGCATGGTAAATCTGGAGTAACGCAAGGCAGTGCAAGTCGCTGCCTGAGTTACTCTGTGTTGGGAAGGCGTTCCAAGGGAGGGGTGAAGGTGTTCACATGCAGGAACCCATGGGTTTTGTTACATTCTTAGATTTACTAAGACTAGTAAACTTGGGCATGCGTCATAATGCTATGCGTTCGCAGGTGAGTTGTAACGAAGAGAAATATCTTTATTTCTCCTCGTTATTTCCTCTTTCTACGTGTTTTGCATTCAACAGCACACAAAGAAAGATGAAAATGCATCTGGGGGTTGTTTTCCTGCAGGAAGGTGTCCCTTCCTACATGAAAACAATTATGTCTGTAATGCAGGCACCCCTGCACCATGACGCAAGGGTGTCTGTGTCGGCGCTTGGCAGCCACAAGTGCACCAGCGCAGAGAGAGAGAGCAGGAGGGCGTTATATGTTAGTAATTTTGGCGCATTCCTGCTTTCTCCATTTGACGCAGCGCAGCGAGTTGTTTTACTTGTGTTGCTCTGCATCATAGCTTAGTGAATCTGGGCCTTAATCTCCCACGCCTTGAAAAAATAATATTGGTGCTCATGTACAGCGCTCCAAAACCTTCCGGTCAAGTATGGCTATATCAACAAAAAAAACGCAAAACTGCAAGCGCCTGGCTATAAACACCTGACAGTGCCTCAGGCTATGGAAAGACAGCTGGGCACTCCCACCAGTCACGGTCGGCATTAATCGCGGGTGTGGGGGGTGGTTAAGGGTCGTGCGCATGGGTGTTAATACATTTTAAAAACATACCTGTCCGTGGGTCCTGCATTTTCCTGCTCTCCTGCCTCCGGCAGGAACAGGAAGCAGGCAGCCTCCCTCCTCTCCCCTAAGCCATTCACAACGCTGTAATGGCAGCATTGTGATTGGTCAGGACACCGAACAGCCAGGCTCCTATGGGGAGGCCATTTTCTCCATGTAGGCTGCTACATGGAGAAAAGCCAGAGTGTGCATGGTTGGTTTGGTCGGCCACAGAGGGCCGACCAAGCAGTCAGCCTCTCAGCAATGGGCAAGCCACTCCTCCCCTGCCCTAGAGCAGACCTGCGCTCCTGCTCGCCCCCCAACCAAACCCTTCTGCTTTCTCGCAGTGCGAGAAGCAGAAACATAAAATGGTAGTACTAGTTTTACCATTTTATTCTCGCAGTGGGGCGACGCTCCTCCGCCCTAATGGAGGCGCCGCCCCGGTCTTCCACCCTCCCTCACCGAAGGCCTTTCCCTAGGCAACGAGCAGCATGCTGCGACCAGAGAAAAGCTTTTGAGAGAGGGCTGAACAACTGATCTCCATCTGTGTTTGCCTCCTCAATAACTTAAAACTTACAAAAACACAAAAAGTTATGTCAGAGAACCACATGAGTCTGCGATGGTCAGATAGAAATGCAACAAGCACCCGCGCTCCTGTCATGCGATCCTTTCTTTATTGCACGTGGGAGATGGTAAGCACTTCCGGTCATTTTCATTATGGTTGTGGGACATTGTTTTGTCACCCACACACTTTCCCAATGCCGCTGTTTCTTCCCAGGATTTGTTTTGCTGACTCTCAAAATGTGTATTGTTTTCTCACGTTTTCTCACGCCCCCTGTTCACTTGCATATTATCACCAGTGGTCACAGCACTACAGATGTGTCCACAGGTGCTGTTCCCATGCAGATGTCCAAACAAACATTTTAATCTAATAACTCTTGTAGAAGTTACAGCGATTTTTGAGCAAAGGCTTCTTCCCCTTTCAATCTGTTAGCTGATAATAACTGGGCTTGCAGAGTAAGCAGTAATCATGTACTGCTTTTATAAAGCACCTTTTGTAGCGTATTGGAGGGGTGAATGCAATGCTGGTGGGGTTGGGAGTGACTAAATTATGCACCTTCATGAACTCAATTATGGAAGGCACATTATGAGGCAAAATGCAGCACATAGTGTGGCAGTCATAATTTGTTACGTTGACATTTTAACTACATTATACTGTTTAGGCAAAAGTTTCACATTCACCTTTTTATTAGGTCTGACCTGCAATAGCTTCTATTGCAAGACATATTGGGGCAGATTTATGTTGGGAATGCGCCACGTTTGCGTCATGCAACTGCGGCGTAAACGTGGCGCATCCCTACGACCCATTTACAACGTGACGCATCTAGGCAGATGCGTCACTTTATAAAGCCCTGCGCCACTTGTGGGCGTTCCGGCGCAGGATGGGCATTCCGGGGCAGGTGCGCCTCGCAAAAGTGGCTGAGTGAAATCTATAAGATTTCACTCAGTCACTTTCAGGCCAATGCTGCGTCAAAACCCTGCGCCTGCTTGAAGCAGGCGTAGGTCTTGACGCAGCATTGTAAAGACGGGGCACCCCGAGCCTTGCTGGAGCTGCGTCACGCTTGCGATGCAACTCCAGCAATGCGCCACCTTTACGGCACAGATGCGTCACGCATCTGTGCCGGTTTTGCCCCATGGTGCGCCGCATTGTAAATGCGGCGCACCATGGGTGGCGGAGCAGCGGCGCAAAATAACTGGCGCATCCCTGGGGATGCGCCAGTCATCATAAATCTGCCCCATTGTTTTCAACAGCCGCCTTGGAGACCGCTCATCGCTTACCATTTCTGGGCTTCATTGTCCCTCATTTTTGCTGCCTCCTAATTGGGCAGTGCATGCCAGCTTCACTTCCTCTTCTTTTGCCTGGAGCATGGACCAAGTACTGATTGTGTCATCTTCATTAGGGTACTTCTGCTGCTGATGCTGTGATTGAAGTATTCTTTTTTTACTTTACAGCTAGCACAGTTCTTGCTACTTCTTCCATCTCATCCCCCACCCCTCTCTTTTCCGTGTTGCTTCTTCACTCCCATCCCATGCAGTCTGTGTTGCTTCTTCCCTCCCATCCCCACCTCCCTAGAGAGGGAGATAGACGCACATGCAGACACCAAGGCAACAAAGTGAGATAAGAGTCCTCAGGCAAAGGCACGGTAAAAATGAGTGATGTCAAGCCAGAGAAAACAGAAATTCAGAGAAAGGACAGACTACGAGTTACAGAAACGGGGCCAGGGAGAGGGGCTCGGGGGAGGGGAGGGGAAGTGGGGGGTGGGGTTTGAGGAAGAAGCAGATGATCGTGAGAGACATAAGCAAAGGAAATGCAGTCAGACTAGTCTGTAAGGTACACATGGGAAGTGAAGGCAACCACAGAGCGAGAGAGGCGCAGGGAACGAATGCGAGAGAGAGAAAGAGAAAGAGAAACAGAGACACAATGCAGATTGTAAACTACAGACGACAGGTAAAGAGAGACAAGATGGCAGACATTCACACAAAGACTGTCAGACAAGTGGAGAGACAGACTGGGGGCGGAGAGTGAACAGGGGTGTTAAGTCCCGGGCTCTAGGCCCACATAGTTTGTAAATACGTGACACAGACACTTAGGTATAGTGCTTAGAACTGGCAACAAGCACGTGCAATCGGGTTCTTTTATTAGAAGTGTCACCTGACCAGTGACGTCTGTGTGTGATGGGTGTATGGTGGGTGTAAGGGCCACTCCTCCTGGGAATGGCTGTTAAAACACTAGGGGGCTTATGTACATAAGCCCCTAGACGGTGTCCAGTAGGACACAGCAAGGGGCAATCTGACAGAAAGAACGACAGCTAAAAAGACAAGCATTTACAATACATGCACCCGGACTGAGAATCCTGTCCAGGTGCACACAGGTGTATGTCATTGGAACACCATGGGCCTCATTTATGAGGCTGTGCGTCACTTTTTGTGATGCACCAGTGGCGTAAAAAATGCGCCTTGTTGCGCCATATTTACAAAGCGACGCATCTAGGTAAATGCGTCACTTTGTAAACCCTTGCGCCACATTATACCTGCGCCAGGTATAATGTGGGCAAGGGGGGCGTATTGACGCAAGAAAGGGTCGTAGAAGTGACGCAGTGAAATCTATGAGATTTCACTGCGTCACTTCTAGGACGCAAATGCGTCAATATCTTACGCCTGCCTCACAGCAGGCGTAAGACTGACGCAGGCCCTTTCACATGGGGCTTGCCCCATGTGAAAGGACGCATTGCTGGAGTTGCGTCACTTTTGTGACACACTTCAGCAATGCGTCACTTTTGCGCCATACAGATACGTCAGAAATACTGACGTATCTGTAACTCCTTGCGACATGATGCGTCATATTATAAATATGACGCATCAATCATGTCGCAAGGAGGGCGCAATGAGAAGTGACGCATCGCTGCTTTCACGCAGCGATGCGTCACTTCTCATAAATGAGGCCCCAGAAGCTTACGTTGCCTGGCGTCCACAGTAACCGTATTAGAGAATCGGGTAGGCGAGGACAGCAAACCACTATTTATTCCTCAGTGTTCAACTTCGAATTGGGCACCTCTGACACCACAAAAGCGTGACCGGAATTTAAATTGTTGATCTAAGTATCTCTTGTTATCTTCAGGCGCCACCTGGTGTTTATTTGGTCTAGTAACCACACTGTATTACAGACATGTTCGATAAATGCATGCCAGGAGGAATTTAAAGGAGGCCAGCTGCAAATGTTTTTTTTTTTTTTTATTCAATTGAGGCCAGTGGGCTTTTTGGAAAAAGAAAAGCTCAGCACCATAAACAAGGCAAATTGCGTCTGGGTAAGTAAAATCATCAATTGCAACCAAATGACACCAGCAGCCATTTGCAAGATGCAGCTGGAGTCCAAGTCAATATTATGTGAATGCGTATAAATGTAGTGATATCAACTGAGCTCTGTAAGAGGGGCGGGTTAAAGGGCAGGAGTGCCGAGAGGACGGTGAGAAGGAGCGAATGCCGGCATGGCAGGGGACTGCCAGCCGCTGCATGAATTACACTTGGATGAAATGCTGCTGTGGGATTTTCTATTTAGCTCCTGTTTTAGAGGATAAACAAACATCTACATTCCAGCAACTGTATCCAGTAGGAGAATTCCTAAGTGGTGAACTAAAAGTTTGTCAGAGTAGCACAAAGCGAAATTACACGATGTTTGCTTTCAGTGTGCATTGTAGTTCATTAGCAGCATCAGTGCTTTAAACGGGAAAAATGTGTGAAATTTGAGACAAAGGGCAAGATTTACGACCCTATTTTGCATGCACAAACGGGTTTGCCACCCGTTTGCACATGCGTAATCTAATAGGGCCATCTACAATCCCTTTTTAGCGAGTCGCAATTTTTTTGCGACTCGCAAAATAGGAATTTCTAGTTGCTATTAGGAAGGGGCGTTCTGAGGGCGTCCCTTCCTAATAGCGAGTCAGAGGCCTATGTAAGAATGTTTTGACACTCGCAATTTACTGCCCTCTTCAAGAGGGTGGTGAAGCACTCGTAAATCGGAAGAGGTCCACAAGGGACCCCTTCCCATTGGCGAATGCAGGGAAAATGTTTTTTAAGGGCAGGCAGTGATCACAGGGATCACTCCCTATCCTTAAAAAATGAAACAAAAACGTTTCATTTTTCTTTTTTTAAATGCATCCCGTTTTCCTTTAAGGATAACGGGCTACATTAAAAAAAAACTGCTTTACTTAAAAGCAGTGCCAGACATTGAGGTCTTCTGAGCCCAGCAGGCCACCATACCTGGGACGGCCAGCCATTCCTAATGGGGTCGCTTATTGCGAGTGTCTCATTGGCATGCAATTTGCGACCCCATTAGGAATCGCTAACAGTGTCTCAGACACTGTCGTACATGCATTTAGCATGTACAACATGCAAAATGCGACTCACACTTGAGCGCAATTTACGAGTCGCTAAATGACATGGTCCTACATCTGGCCCCAAGTCTAGAGATGTGGTTTTGAGAGCGGTTGGGCGCTGGACATTTAATGAAATCGACATTTTCTCGGTGTGCAGATTTGCATGATGATGCAGAATCAGTTCTAATACCTCTGGGGTATTCCTTTCGTCCTTATATGTACAAAAAGGTACTTTTAAAGTTATTTTTCATGTGCACAGATTACCTCTGCGCATGGCACAGGAAAGATATTTTGCATTTCTGCACTGTGCACAATAACCAAAAGCATGGGTACTTTAAGCAAGAAACCTTCAAAATGAAGCACCATGATCTCATTCTATTAACAACAGGCCTCTTCTGATTAATATCAGTATAATATGACTATGTAACCAGGGCAAAAACTTCAAACCACCTACACCAACCACGTCATCTTTAGGGGTGGTATAACTCGTATTATTCTGAGTAGCATATTCATGCACAGTTACTTAAGAACTCCGCAAGATTACTTAGAAGTACGCAAGAACAGTATTTCTTAGCGCAAAATGCCCTGCATCTGCAACAACAAGGAGTCAAGCTATCCTTGCTGATGCAGGGTGATACCCCAAAATCAGTCCTAGGATGCTTGTTTCTGGGGCAGGGAGGACCTGGCCTGGCAGTTCGGGCTGCACTGTTCCCATGAGGAGCAGGGTCAAGACTTGTTTTTATATGGCTGGGTCCAAACTGGAATGGTATGGTGAGCAAAAAAACGATGGATTCAGGCCCAGCTCTCTATACTGAGGATGAATGTTTGACATTGTTCAGCATTCCGTCCCTCAATTGTTCTTTTTGCGTTTGTCACCCTAAGTGGGAAAGTTATGCCCAGACATGGGTCTCATGCTCACTATGCCACTGGAGTCAAGCTATCCTGGCTGATGAGGGGTGATACCATGAAACCGGTTGTTTCCAGTCAAGGGAGAACCTGGCCTGGCAATTTGGACTGGACTGTTCCCATGGGGAGTAGGGTCAAGAATAATTTGCGAATGGCTTGGCCCAAACTGAAATGGCAGGGTGAGCAAAAAATGATGGATTCAGGCCCAGATTTCGGTAGTGGGGTCAATGTTTTGCCTTGTTCAGCAGTCCGTCTAATAATTGTTCTTTTTGCTGAGTCTGCAACAAAACATAAATACAAGTGTGAGCAGCTGCTCACACTTTCTAAATGTGCTTTTGGGGTACATTTCCCCCCCAACTAACTACTGGCATTTAGCTCTATTTTCTAAGCACAAAGTTCATCCTTGCATCCAAAATGGACGTGAGGATGCATTTTGCACCAAGAAACGGCGGTAAGCGCAGCAGAAACTGAATAGCGAGTGCAGGCTTCTTCTTGTGCTTACTAAATGTGTTCTCGCAGTAGGATTTTCCCCCCCAAATTACTCTTGATTACGCAAGCGGGAGTAATCTCATAATTATTGGTAATTCTTCATCAAAGAGTAACATGTAATTACCAATATTACTCAGAATACTCCAGTGTAATCAAAATTCTGTCCAGGATTAGCCCTCTTTAGGCAAGTTTCTCCACCCCATGCCCGTAATATTGGACTGTGGCCTTGTCCCTAAAAAATAAACAAGGCTCTTTCCACTCGATCACCTGCACCACCAAGAATGACCTGTTCCTCTTTTGGCTCTCAGAGGAAATGTAAATACATTCTTAGAAAACCGCCTGCATCACAACCATGAAAAGGTATGCTGCTGATAGTAGTGTTTTCATAGAATTAGTAGATTCCATCAAACAGACTCTGGTTTTAGCCAAGGTACTGGGGGAACCTTAAGCAACAAAAAATACACTTTTAAACAGATGTCTGCTGGAAACTCCTTTTGAAAAAGATTACAGATTGAAAACCACAACTGTGATTAATACTAAGCCCCTTAGTGATGCAGGTGCCAGCTCCATGGAGCCAACTTGTATCCTTCAAAGATCCACCTTTCAGGACATTGTGCGTATGTAATCACAACCGAGCTTTTAAATATGAGCATCAAGGAATGTTGGACATGTTTCTTGACTATATGTCATCATTTTGCTATTGAGGACAAATAAATACAGAAAGATGACTGCTGGGTATAAAAATGAGCTTCACAAATGAAAAGAAGCTCAGTCACCTTTTAAAGGAAGCCATGAAGACCTGATGACAAAGGCGCCCACACCTCCCCAGGCATAGGAGGCTCTTAGCATGGTTCCTATTTTTGATTTTCTCAATATTTTTCTTTCCTTCAGCTGCACAGCACCATGGAAGTAGGCATCCCATTGTACAATGCTTATATCAAATATGTCTTGCACAAGCTATTTTCCTTACCATTTTATGGAAATGTTAAACTATGGTGGGTCCTCTTGTCTCATTGCCACCAAGCAAACATCTACTAGCCACCCGTAGCTGGCACAGCTTTGCCCCAAAGCTCCTTACCTGCAGTAAAGTCAGATCCTCTCTTCCTGGAGGTAGGTGAAATACTGAAAGCTCAAGACAGGCTTGAGCCACATGCCTAGCTCTGGCTCAGCTTGAGGTCCTCTTGGGCACTTGAGCCCAAAACAAGCCAAGCTTTTTCCATGGCATCCACCTGCTACCTATGCTCTATTGTCACGTGCAAAGAATTAAAGACAAAACATGACATTTGATGTAACACAGGGAAGAGAGAAAGAGATATCCATCTAGAGGCTGCATTGCATAATGTGAAAACAGAAAATCAGGGATCAACCTCGGCTTTCTCTCTTAACCAAATTGAATGATCCCAGGCAAAAATGTCATCTTACTGAGCATTGGTTTTCATCATGATCACAGGACATCAAACCTGGGCTTCTATTGAAATTCTCTAGGGCATATTATCAGTTTCCTGCTGCTAAAGTGGCGATAATGTTTGTGCCGTTCTTGATAATATGGCCCTTACTGTTTTTAATGATAGGGCACATACTCCAGGAGGTAAAGATGTAGCCCTGTAAAGGTTGGTATTTCACACGCAATGGGGTTATTGCTCTTATTAACCAAGTCCAGTTCAGCCAATAAAGGGAATAGAGCCCACCTCCTAGTATCCATCATATTGCAATCTGCTTCATGGATGGCGGAATCAAAGGTGGTTGATGGTCCAGAAAGAGGGGAGAAATTGGACAACCAATATTTACTTCAAACCAGGCTGTCAGCCCTTTGGCTCTTCCCCTGGAGACGATACCACTGGCAAACTAAAACCATCAAATGCTGTCTCAATCACTTCACAGGTTTCCTGCATAAAAACAATGTTGCAGTTCAAGATAAAAAAGTTGCCAGTCTTTGATCAACATTTTTGGAGCTAAACCTGCTATATTCCAGCTTAGATATGTGATACAAGCACAATCTTGCCCACCTTCTTCCATTGATACACTCACTACCGTACCTTTTGGTGCTTTGATCTGTGCTGAGTTGGGGATCATTAGGGTTACAGGGTTGGCCCAAGGGGACACTCCGCCCTCTTCCAGGGTGTCAGTGGTCTCACGCTCCTTATGTAAGCGTCAAGCATTGTCCTCCAGTCCAGACAACACTGTGAATCTATTTTTCAAGGGTACTATCGGTTCGGAAGGATAACCAGAAAAAACACTTTTTGGGGTGACTACCCTCTCAAGATTACGTTGTAAAGTAGCATGGTGCTTATAAAAAAAACCCAAGTGGCCGTATCTTAACAGATCTAGTTTTGACCATACCTACGCTGGCTTGGCACAAAATTTCATTTACAACCCACGGGTTACGAAAGTTAACCACAACATCATCGCCCTTGTACTCTTTCCCCACCCTGACAACCCCCCACACGTCTTGCCAACAATGTCTCGTTAGATATGTCCCAGTGTGCAGTCATATTCATGCTCAGCCAATGTATACATTTGTTTATACAGCCCCTTGTTGTTTCCATCTTGCCAGCTGTGAGACTGGGTACATTCGCCAACATGATAACATAGGGAGCAAATGCGGGAGGCAGGTCAATTACCGGGAGCAAAACTGGGCTGTGGTCACACATTTCTGGTTGCTGAACAGCTTGTTTATCCCCGGCAGGCTGCACTTCATTGTTCCCAGCTATCTCTTTAACCCCTTGGGCGCTCATGATGAGCTTAGCTCGTCATGAGGCACAGTGGCGCTGTGCTGACTGCCACGGAACGCCCATGCGGGGATAGTTTCATTAAACGGGCGTGTCATGACGAGCTCAGCTCATCATGAGCAAAGCGCCACCATGCTGCATGACGAGCTGAGCTCATCACAAGGATGTATGACATTACAACGCATGCTTTTACCACGCATGCTTTTACATCGCATAGCGCTTTGGGGTGCTGGATAGTGAATAGTTTAATTTACTATTCCAACTCCAGTCCCCGTGGATAGTAGGGAAGGTGTTGGATAGTAAATTAAATCTATTCCCTATCCTAGAGCGCCCCCCAGCGCAATGTGTTGTAATGGTTTGCGTTGTAAAAGTTGCGATGTAAAAGCACTGCGTGGTAAAAGTTGCGTTGTAAAGGATGTTTCCCCATCACAAGCACCGCGGCGCCGCGTGCGGCCCCCCTCTCCCCTGTGTCGCGGGGTAATTAGTCCCGCGGCGAAGGGGTTTATAGGAGCTAGGCCGATGTCAGAAACAGAAGCTTGGTTGTCGATGATCCTCCCACCCCTATATTTAGGAGGAAAAATTAAAGGGGGGATAGAAATGCATTGAGTAACCTGAGAACAGGTACATGCCGTAGATAGAGGTAACTCTTTTGAATCAGGTGGTCAATGATGGGGCGCAGTTTACCATCCAGTAAGTCACCTAACCTACCACTCAGTAGATCCCAGATATTCTCGGCAGCAGCAGGTACTGGCAACACAGCCACGTTACTGGGCTTTTTACGGGGGCCGTCTTGATTTTTGCATCTGGATATTTATTTTTAAAATGTTTCCTCCTGTTCTTTGGTTTTGGACCACTCTCTAAATCAGATTCACGGTAAAAAACACTATCCGCCATGCCAGTAGGGGGACACTCAGTATCAGTTGACTCAGCTACCTTTTTTTTTATTGAGGAGGCACCCCCCGGGCAAGCCATCGAACCTTTGATAGGTTGTCCTCTCTCCCCTGAGTGAGCATAACCGGATGGTCCAACAGAAGGACTTCTGACCACTGCAGTAGGTGTAATCAGCTGGGGGGCTCTGTTGAGCTATGAATATTAGACTGGGACAGGAGGCCAACTAGGGCAAGCCGCTCTACCATCCTTATTTAATTTGTTACCATATCCACGGCTTAGGTCAAATAGCTGTCAATTGTAGAGCGAGTACAGGGTGGTGGTAGCGTACTGGTCACGCCTCAGCATCCCTTCTTTTTGCCCATACTGAAAGGATGCACAAGAATGATTCAAGGTGGAGGCAGCAATAAAAAACCTAACGCCTCTTATCAAATGTACACACGGTAAGGAAAAGAAAAAAGCAGATGCACAGTACCTTCAATGAATAGAATGGGCATTAACTGCCCTTTAACCATGCACCAGAATGTCAGAAAGACATTCTCAGGGGGGTGTCCCAGCCCAGCCTCTTGCGGGCCATTTCATTTCTTGGTGGCCATTTCATCCCCAGCTCCAGCGCTTAAACTTTGGAACCAGATGTTAGTGGTAATTCAGGACTGTAGACAGAGCAGAAACAGAAGCCCTGCTGAAGGGAAAAACCCCCCTGAAACATTCTTAGTCTGGCAGGTTTCAGATCAAATCAGGGGAGGTTCAACTTCGGTGGGGCTTTAAGTGGGCCGGGACTCACCGGTGCTGAGCACCGGCAGTTTTTTAAAAGAGGCCTCGAAACAGGTCTCTATCGGGCTCTGTTTTGTGCCTTGGCACAGGCAGTCCATTTTTTTCCAGACTGCACTAACAGCAGGCACATTGATGTGTGCGTGCTCACACTGCTCACTACTCACAAGTGGAGAAGTCACAGCATGACGTCATTGCCAGGTGAGCGTTTTAGGGGAAGGGAAATCCTTTAAAGAGAGTCATGTTCTCTCTGGATTTCCCTTCTCTTTTTGAAACTCAGTAGCAGCAACATCGTTGTGGGGTCACCAGGGCTCAAAGTGGAAGCTTTTTCAATATTATATACAAGCCATAGTTGCTACTTTTTTATCTTATGCAACTAACAACCATTGACAAAGCCAATAGTCCTGATTTGTGGTAGGTATGATATTACTTGTTGTATCATATATCTGGATGCAATGACAGAAACAGCAAAATACAAGGCGGGCGGCACACTACGCTAAGCACCAGGCGCGCAACACCCATTGGGCTCACGGGGCTTCAGCCCGGGCTGACACAGCTTTGCAGGCTGGCGACCATCTAATTGCAGCGAGTACTTAACAGGTCTTTAAAATACCATTTACTTGTAAATTAGGCTTTTGTTGTGTTTTCACCCCTTCTTACAGCCACTCTGTCTATGGTTGGAAGAATTAGCCATCCCCGAAATATTTTTCAGCTCTCCCCTCCCCCCCCGAAATTTGGCTCTAGTTGCCCACCTGCTAAGCACATATTCTTAGCATATATGTTTTTATGCCACACTCTTAATTACATTGACCACGCCCCTTTGAGAGACCCCAAGTTTTTTCATCCCACTTAAAGCCCTGGTGACGGTTCTGAATGGTATTTCAGGGCTGTAATAAAGCACAGACAGAAGCCCTGCTAAAGGGGCGACACCCCTAGAACCTTCGTAGTCCAGCAGGCTACACTGGCACTGGCAGCCTAGAACAAGCCCTAAGGAAGGTAAGCACCATGGGGAAGCTTGGCAGTGTGTACGTTTGATTTGCATTTTCAATAGAAGTCTTTTTTTGTTTTGTTAATTCATTGCCTGTCGTGTTTGTTTTTCAAAACTCCACTGGTGGAAATATTTTAAGAGGATTGCATGTTACTGGGACACCCATCTTAAGTTGGCATGGCAGGGTTTGTCAGAGCTGAACTGGAAAGTTTGAAAAGGAAGATTTGATTTTTTCGACAGAGGGGATGAAAGCTTGCCTCAGCAGTTTGTATTTACAAACGTATGCTTCGTTTGTTTCTTTCCCATAGCAAGGTAACAAAAATGAAACATATTTGGAAAAGATGTATTTTTTGGCTAGATTGTGTTTTTTGTGAGATGTGGTGAAATCTAGAGATGCGAAGTCTGGACGCTTTAAACCAGTACTAGCATGATTACGCCGTAAACTCGAGTGTTTCTGAAATCCTTCTCCGCGAGATAAATGGACTGTGTGTTTACGCTTTATCTACCGTGTTTTGTATTTATTTGCTCGCTGAGAGTTATCTGTTCTAATTGGAGCGTTGCACGTCTTTCAGTTCAAGCGGAACGGATCGGGTATGCTTGGGTGAAACTGAAAGACATACTGAGATATTGCTTGATGTCTGAAGTATGGCGGGTGAAGCACTCATGGGTAAATCAGCCGGGCACACACTATAGAACTTGCGAAATCTGCCAGGTTGGAGGGTCAGGGGTGCATGCAGCAGACAGCAATTTGTGAACCCTGTTAGCGAGGGCTGTATGTGATCGGTTCGGTTTACACAGGGGTGGGTCAAGCCAAACAAAAACCCACCCAAAGCCCCTCAATCAGCATATTCCAGAATGGAGTTCACATGCACCAACCCACACAAAGTGCATGTCACCCACACCAAACACACCTAAAGTGCCATTGCTTTCACCAAATCAATCAATCAATCAATCAAATGCATGCAAAGCGCTGCAGGGCAATGCGCTTTATACTTAAGGACATGCACATGGATACGAACATGACATACTTTTTGCAGTCTTATTTTCTTATTTGTGTTGAAAGATGTCACACTTGAAACTGTGGTTGTCTCCATAGCTTCCTTTCCATTTATTTTTTCATTTGTCGTGATTTTGTTTGAGACCCTTGACCCTTCTTTGTTTTAAAATATTCACCACCAGCCTCTCCAAAAATGCTGTAGCACCCTAAAGTGAACCCCAAAGCCACCCTTGCGCAGCCCAGCCCACCACTCTCAAACTTCAGCAGCCGCCACTGAAGAAGATAAAGGGACACAGGAACTATGCCAACAGAAAAGCAGTACTAGAATCAAGATCAGGTTCAGGACTAGAATACACAGAAGATAAGGTAAGGAAATTATGTGTTATTGTACATGTTTTAGGGCGGCTCAGGAAGAGTTCAGACAAAACAATCAACAATGACTATCACAGAAACAGAGAGGCAGAAAAGAAATAGATTCAAAATGCCAGCCTGGAAACACAGTAGCAGGGAGTCCACTGTGGTTGAAAAGACTCAACCACCAAGTCAGCTGCACACTGCTGCACTCTGGGCTCACAGGGCTGAAATAGCTGGAAGACCAGCGGAGGATCACAGGTGCAATGTGTGAGCAAGGTGTAAACCAGAAGCAAGGAATCAGCGAACCACCAATGAAGGGAAGTCTGAACTGGGGCTAGTATAAGGGAAGACCAGGAAAACCAGGCAAACCAGGAGACACAAGACAGGGAATAGGACAACTTGGAATGGAATGTGGATCAGAGTCAAGAGAGAGAAAGTTCCAAAATGCAGATGTAAAATGGTCAGGATAACAGTAGGATTCCGGATCCGAGCTGGTGAACAGAGAACCACCACCAGGATGTGATATAGGAACAGTTTGAGGAGAGAGGGAAATACAAGGACCATAATGCATCAGGGAAGTGAGACAGAAACCTTGACTTGAAGGTGAAGCGAAAATTAAGCATATTGAATGTAGATGTGACTATTGTCCTATATTGATGTAAAGCATGGTCCCCAAATCACCCTTGTGAGTGACATCTAGTGTCTGGATGATAGAATCCTGACATGGAGCGTAGAAAAGCTGTACTGGCAATAGCTGCCAAAATATCCAATCCTTCAGGCTCTTTCGAAGGACAAATCTCTCTGGATTATGATGCAATCATACAAAATCTGAATGCAATTATATTGTCCTAGCAGTCCAACCAATACAAGGGTTAGGTAAGGTCAACCAAGACATTCCAAGAACTAGGTTGAACTGAGAGGCATCTATCAAATCAAGGCAAATTTTCCATGATGGTTCCAAAAGAAACTCCCAAAAGTTCTGGGATCATGAACGTAGGAAAGGTGAATGAACCGCCGGTTCTGCCTCAGCAAAATCACTGAAGCAGCAACTACCTTGATCACCAAGGGGCCTAGACCTTACTAAATGAGGGTCACCAATTGCAAGAGTATACACATCTCAGTGAAAGTTACACTGCACAACAAACACTGGGAAGGGGTAAAACTCATTGCAGAGTAGCCTTACTCTCCCCAAGGGAAGATTAGGCACACCTATATAGATTTTTGTCTTGAGTAAACGCCACTCAATCTATCCTGATGATATAGGCATGAAACATGTCGACCTCCCACAATTATTCATTGGATTATACTGTTTCCATTTTGGAGAAGCCATGATCACCTCACCTCTTTAACTTTGACATAGATATTGTCACTTGTATTAAAAAAATCTTCTTAGAAATATCAATAGTCCATTTTAGATCACACCTTTCTCCAATCTTCCCACCATTATACTGGGATATATATTTATATATTATCAATTTGCCATTACTTTGGCACATTGAGAAGGTCTCAGACAAAGTTACTCTTCAGGAATCTTAATTTTATGGCTTTATAAGGATTAAACCAACATAATGCCCATAACATTGCCTGAGTCTCCAGGATCTGAAAGTCTTGAAAGCCCCTTCTCCTGGCCGTATGACAAAATCAACTTCATGAAAGGAGTAAAGATGACTATATAGTATTCACTACCCATCTAGGAACTGACTACATTTCTTCACTTTTTGAGAAAGCTCCTGTGACATCAGAGGAATCTAGTTTGCCTGTAGTTAGAGTCACTCAGTGGACAGCCACTGACACCTGACTTTTGCAAGCCCTAGGTTTACTTCGGCAATCTTTTATAAATGACCTAATCTTGCACAATATAAGCATACATATGTACATGTCTTCTTCCTCTCTTTTCCTTACATATGTGCCCTCTTACACTACCTAACAGCACAGGTTCAAAAGTCGCCATACATCTTCTTATTTGTACTTTTGGAAACCTTAGTTTTTTCTGAAGATTTGGTGAGTGAGAGGACTGATACTTCAAACCCACTTGGGCAGAGTCCATCTCAGGAAAGAAAAGGCAGATGGCTCTTTCTGAGTATCTGTGCTGTCTGAAGCGAGGCTTCAAGTGAATAGAGTATGCACTACGCAACACTGCTGCAGGGATGTACTACATTTCCCAGCAAGCCATGAATCCAACGCAGTTTGGAGACGCAGGGGCCATCTTTGATTTCTGGATACAACTTCCATGGTGGACCACAACATCTTTGCTAGGCACTATATTAGTGCCTTTAGGACCGCTGTACGCAGGTCTAGGATTTCCTATGCAAGACCAATAGGTTACTTTTGGAGTTGTTTTAAAGGTCTTTGCTAATTCAGAGAAGTATTCAGAAAGCTGTACTTTGAACTAATTTTGAACATTCTGCTTGAATTTTGCAAACAACTTCAGGATTGTTGTTTACCCTTGAGGTTAATCTGTGATGGAACAGGAAGGGTTCTTCAGTCAAAATTAAGTCATGTATTTATGATAATGTGTGAGGTATTCATTTCAAAAGCTTTATTCGATTATTTCACAAAACAATCATAAAAGCATACAGAATATGTACGAAATACATTCCTCCTGATACACTCTAAATCCAATATCACTAAAAAAATATCGATTAAAAGGAGAAAAAAAAAGAAATCATTCATAGAATGTAAACATGATGCAGCTCATAATAATTAAAAAGACAAAAACAGCTTAGTAGATTAAAAGACCATACTTTTCCTAACAGCCATTGATTTCAGAATAAATGTAGCTGTAGAGAAACAGATATCAGGATCCTATAGGGAAAACAGTAAACTCATTGCTGATTTTATCGTTGTTACAGCCTTTTTTTAAAATAAAGGTTTCAAATAAGCAATGCAAAGGTGCAAATAAAGATCACAGATAAATAGGAAATGTACAGCGCTCTGTTTAGTAACCTTGTCACAGGGGCAGGGTGAGGAAGGATGATTTTTCATACGAGGGAACGCCACCAAGTGGTGAACGATTCCTAATCGTAATCTAGTGAGGACAAACCGGTGGGATGGTCTAGTAACTAACCTCAGATAATTTTGGAAGCCAGGTGTCACCACATTGGAATAGTAAAATTGTGGCGTAATTTGCAGCATATTAACATTTTTCCGTGTTTGTGCTTTCTTGCTCAAATAACGACACTTTAACTCTTTCTTGGGGATATCGGATAGGCTGTCGGGGTCAGCCTGGACGTCTAGATTAAGCACGTCTCTAACTGTTGCCACAACATAATGGATCCATGGGATCCGTGAGCATTTGTCTAGGAGAAGGCAGTCGCTAATAATACTCCTGGTAAAACCAGTTTCTTCTTTCATCCAGATTGCTCTCCACACCATCAGGGGCCTTAGGGTAATTAAGTCAGACAAGTACTCCAACCCCAATTCCTGGTGTGTTATCTCGGTTGAGGCTGATTTAGGTAAACATAGCAATTTTTTGATAAAACAATTTTCCTCAACCTGTAGATGCACGTGACGACTATGCCCCCAGACACCGGATCCATATAGTGCGATTGAAACACATCTGCAACAGTAGATGTGCAGCATATCATGGATACGACGATCCCCAAGGTTGCTCGCAAATTAAAAAATTCCGTGTGCACCTTTAGACATTTTGGCCTTCACATTAGTTATCTCTTGGGACCACATCCCATTACTGCTAAACGTAACACCTAAATAGCAGAATTTTTTTACGATTTCTATTTTCTTATCCTCTATATAAAATGGTTTCAGATTCCTCGTTTTCTTCCCGCACTGCATAATAAAACTTTTAGTATTATTAATTTTTAACTTCCTGCCCTTAATAAATCCCGCAAACTTGTCCATTAGCCTCTGCAGGCCACAAAGGGTTCTAGACAGGATCACGGAATCGTCAGCATAAAGAAAGATGGGAATAGCCAGACCATTTGCTTGTGGGGCATCAGAATTGACCTGCTTAAGTTCAGTGTTGATTGCGTTAATAAAGAGGGAGAAAAGGAGGGGCGCAAGGACGCACCCTTGTCTAATGCCCAGATTAACTCTGATGCTATCCGTACATTCTCCCCCTTGGCCATATCTTATGCGAGCTGATAATTTTGAATATAATCTGGCCAAAAAATAAATATTCCCAGGGGGAGCGCCTTGCTCTAACAGGGTTGACCATAGCAGTGCATGGTCCACAAGATCAAATGCGCTACTAAGATCCGCGAAGCAGAGGAACAATGAATCCTGCTTGGCGCACGTATACTTTCCTATTAAAAGATCTAAATTAATGCACTGATCTATGGTTCCCAAACCTTTACGGAACCCAAATTGGGACTGCGCAAGGATGCCACCAGCCTCCGCCCATTCCCCTAGCCTGGCCAGCAATACTCGACTCATCATTTTAAGTGATGAGTCTAAAAGGGAGATAGGTCGGTAGTTCTTCGCATCCGACCTATCTCCCTTTTTGTATATAGGGATAATTATGGATTCGCCCCAAGTATGAGGGTTGCTTTCTTCCACTACCGCATTAAAAACCTTGGTCAAGACAGGGCCCCATAATTTAATGTCGGCCTTATATAGGTCGATGGGCACCCCATCAGGGCCTGGGGCTTTCCCTCCCTTACTACATCTAATGGCAAGCTCTACCTATGGAAAAGTAATACCTAGTGGGGTGGTAGGCCATTGATTGGCCACCATAGTCATTGAATCGCCCCCCAACCCCTTCCGGGTCAAAAATGCTCGTAAAATGTAAGACCCAGCACTCTTCACTAACTTGGGCAGTGAGGACTGGCGTGTTATTGCTCTGAAGGAAGGGGCAGTTGACAGTGTCCCAAAAAAGTTTACTGTCTGAGAGTTCGACAGCCCTGGCCAACTTGTCCTATGCTTCTTCCTGCAATTCATGCTTCCTGCGCTTTATCTGCCCTTTATAAGCAACCCTTAGGTTTTTAATAATCAGCCTATCTCTGGGCTTGCTAGCTAGGGCCTTCTTTAGAATCAACCGCAATGGATCGCACACCGCTAGCCCCTCCTCCGGATCGCCCCTAAGGATACTGGTACGTACAGTTCATGAGTGGTTCACCTCAGTAGGTGCAAGTGAGTACTTGTTGTGAAGATCTCTAGACCCGAGACATGGCCCGGGTTTCGGGATATCTTCCCTCATCAGTAGAGAACGTATTTGGGGTGGAAAAGAAGGCCGCCAAGCAACCGTCACAGGCCTCGATGCCTAACCGGCACGCAGGTGCGTCATCCAGAAGCTCGTCAGCTTAAAGGCTCAAGGGAGCCCATTTGTAGAATCAACCGCAATGGATCGCACACCGCTAGCCCCTCCTCCGGATCGCCCCTAAGGATACTGGTACGTATAGTTCATGAGTGGTTCACCTCAGTAGGTGAAAGTGAGTACTTGTTGTTGTGAAGATCTCTAGACCCGAGACATGGCCCGGGTTTCGGGATATCTTCCCTCATCAGTAGAGAACGTATTTGGGGTGGAAAAGAAGGCCGCCAAGCAACCGTCACAGGCCTCGATGCCTAACCGGCACGCAGGTGCGTCATCCAGAAGCTCGTCAGCTTAAAGGCTCAAGGGAGCCCATTTGTAGAATCAACCGCAATGGATCGCACACCGCTAGTCCCTCCTCCGGATCGCCCCTAAGGATACTGGTACGTATAGTTCATGAGTGGTTCACCTCAGTAGGTGCAAGTGAGTACTTGTTGTTGTGAAGATCTCTAGACCCGAGACATGGCCCGGGTTTCGGGATATCTTCCCTCATCAGTAGAGAACGTATTTGGGGTGGAAAAGAAGGCCGCCAAGCAACTGTCACAGGCCTCGATGCCTAACCGCACGCAGGTGCGTCATCCAGAAGCTCGTCAGCTTAAAGGCTCAAGGGAGCCCATTTGTAGAATCAACCGCAATGGATCGCACACCGCTAGCCCCTCCTCCGGATCGCCCCTAAGGATACTGGTACGTATAGTTCATGAGTGGTTCACCTCAGTAGGTGCAAGTGAGTACTTGTTGTTGTGCTGACGAGCTCAGGTTACGCACCTACGCGCCTGGAGAGGTACCAGACCTGATGACACTTTTGACTTGGTAAGAGTATTCTGCATCATTCAGAAACTCTGTCCATCACCACCCCCCTTTTCCAAAATCACTTTGGCAGCCTGCACAGCAAACCCCTGAAAATCTACCTACACTCTGCTGATGAAGGACAATAATCCTGAAACACCGGTGTCCAGAGTTGGCCTGCAACCTTGCATTACACTTCGGAACTTTTGAAAAGCACACCCGCTTTTAGTAAACTGCATTTACCGTGATGCCCTTGGGGTATACCGGCTGGATTGGTGCAGTAGTAGTGTGCGACCTATGAACCCTTTAGGGCCTTCTTTAACTTCCGCAGTGGCTCCGAACAAGCGGTGTCAAACCATCCGGACCTCGGTATCTTATTACAAACCTTAGTGATGGTCATAATGTTACCAATTAGGGCATTGATCTCGCTAAAACTTATCAGAATGTCCCTCGAGTCAGTGTTCACATCCAGGCAACAATGGAGGTTTGGCAAGCAGGCCAACACGATTTTAGCCAATAGGATTTTAGAGTTGTCTCCCCTCCATTTAATTCTATGGCCATTTGGTCTGATTGGAACAATATCGGTAACCACGGTTTTAGCTGCTAGTACTTTATTGCCCCAAATAGTTAATACCAGTGTGACACAATTATGATCACTCATCGCAAGGTCCAATACGACTGGAGTATCACAAAACCCACTAATGTTATCTGAGATCAACACATGGTCAATGACCGTAGCGGCATTCCTCCCAGTGAATGTAGGGACAATGTTGACTCACAATCCCTTGCAGCTTGTAAAGCAACTAGATCATATTTTGCTAAGACTGACATCAACGACTCTCCATACAAGCTGTGAGTAAAATGTAGACAGCCGTCACCATTCTCATCATTGAAACCACATACCTTGCTTAATGATAAAGGACACATTTGAACATTAAAATCCCCCCCCCCCAAAATAAATACAAAATCAACATAATTAGCCCAGCAGATCTTGTCCATGGCCTTCTCCAGTTCGTTTACTGCAGTCGAGCGTAATGAGTCTGGTAGATTATTATAATAATTGATCAATAAAACATTACGGCCATTTTTGTGACATAACCATAACAATTGGGAATGACAACCAACCTTCTCGTATAAAATAACTTGCACAGGGAGGTTAATAGACAGCAGAATCAGCAGACCACCTCTTGCTCTACCCATGGTTGAACCTTGGGCTGGTAGATTAAATGAGACAAATCCTTCATAACTTATGTCATCCACACTCCAGGTCTCTTAAAGGCAGAGGATGTCGTAACTATCCACAGTGTCTCTCCAACCCAAGGACCCTATTTTGCTGTTCCAACCTGCAATATTCCAGCAGGCAAATTTATACCCTCTCTGACCCTTTAGCTTGTTCCAATTCGGGGATTCTTATTGTTTCCCTGTGTACATCATCTCTATCCCCCAGGTGTGCTAAATTGGGGTTTAAACTATCATTCCCTATCACAGGTATACTAAATTGACCACTTAACTCACCCTTATTCACATCCTCCTGCATACCTGGGTCTACACTACCTTTTGGGTTATAAACCTCCATATGATTAGGCTCTAATTGGCTTAATAGTGATAGCTGTTCTGAAGGGGCCTTTACCACCCCTTCCTCATCCAGGTGCACCCCTATCTTCTGCAATGAGCTCAGTCAATCTACCGCCTCAAGACATGTCCGGTATGTACATAGGATCCGGTCTATTCCAGGGCATAGGATCTAGTCCGCTCCACGTCTCCCTGTTCACTCCCCTCCTTGCTACTCTTGTCCATTCAATGTGGTTTCCCTTGTCTGCCTCTGCGCGGTACGGTGGATAAAAGAAGGTTAATGGTAATGTCTGAATGATACCATCCGTTCCTTGGTTTAACCAAGCACATATGTGAGAGACAGTTCTAGGGTCTCTAAAGGTGACCACTATACAGTCACCTTCTATACTATTAACTGTTCTTCCAATCCATGAGGTCCTCCTAACCATTATAATCTCACTCGCAATATAGGGGGGCAGCGGCCTATTCAAATTGAGCCAATTAGCTACCTTATTTTTGAGTGAGGCAAAGCTTTCCTTCACATTCTCTCCCAATTTGGGCACACCCGCTAAAATAACTACTAAAGGATTGGCTTTGGGGGGCAAGTCAGGTGTTAAAGTATTCCCCATCCTACTATTGTCTTCTATACCCTTATCTTTGAGCGGGGCAGCTAGCTTTTTGGATGTAGCCTGGTCTACCTCCAGAGACCCGGTAGTTATACCACGGCAAAGCTGGGGAGCGATATTGGGAATAGCTAGGGTATTACTTGCAAGCTGATGACCATCTGTCTTTCTACCGTCTTCTGTAGAGGGGAGGATTGACTGCTGGCCCTCTACGTTGGTTAAGGGTGTTTTTTATTGGCCATATCACTTTGCATATTATCCAGTTTATGTGAATTTCCTAGGACCTGCTTCTCGATCTGTTCTAATTTGGAGGCAATCATCCTAGTTCTCTCCAATAATGGAAGCATCAGTGATTTTACCAAAATTTCAATTTTTCCCACCAAACCACCATCGTCATCAACAGTACATAATGGGGATTCATAAGTAACATCTGTTGGAGCCATAAGCGGGCTAGGGGGATGGACAGCAGCCAAGGGGGTCGGAGTAATACTACTATATATCTTCTGTATTTTAGCAGGCCCACCCTTGGAAACACCACTCCTTCTTTTCCTTTTATTATGTATTGGGACAATCAATGCTCCCTGATTCTGTGGTGTTAGAGGAAAGCTATGCACCAAAACGGGATTAGATACCTCTGTGACACGACCATTACTAGAACTCAGGCTTAAAAGAGATACATTAGCTATAGAGCAGCCCACTGCATTAGAGTCAGCGGCAACTACCTGCTTGGTGCTAGCATCACAGCCTAACTGGTTCGGAGGTACAGGGGATACTACAGTCCCAATCGCACCTAACGACGAGCGCTTCCCTGTAATTAAGTCCAAGGATAAGCACTTCTCGGCGAAGGCTATTTCCTTTTCAATAATTATAGTTGCCCTTTTAAAGAATAGGTCCAGGGTACCCGTAACCACCCCAACGCAGGAAGAAAGTGTAACATTTCTATCTTTCCCCGAACGCAGAGGAATAGTGACTTCCTTGTCAACTTGGAACACACTTATAAGAGTTATGCTTTATAAATAATTACCTTGACTAAATCAACAAATACAGATCATCAGGGAATTAATGAGAGGGAAAAAGCCGATGAAAGAGGGCTGGCCTGGCCCGGCCTTGTACGTCCGTGGACGGCCTTAGACTGCCCGCCCTTTGCCCGGGCTTCGCCCGGCGCCCACCCGCGCGCGTCCTGCATGCGCGTGTGTTTGTCAGCCTAAATAGGAGGTGCTGAGGGGGCGGGCGGGAAGAGGACCCAGGTGCGGCCGGTGTCTGTGGCGCTAAGCAACCTGGTCCTCGCAGTCCCGCAGCTGGTTCCAAGTAGTGCCCCGAGTCAGCTGAATTCCCGGTATGGCTGGCGGCGTCCCACAAAAGCAGCAGAGTCCCAAAGTGAGTTTTGCACCTTCGAGCGGCGCCCGCGAAGCGGGGGCTGCGAGGCGCTATCTAGTGCTGGGGGGCGGGGCGGGAAGAGGACCCAGGTGCGGCCGGTGTCTATGGCGCTGAGCAACCTAGTCCTCGCAGTCCCGCAGCTGGTTCCAAGAAGTGCCCCGAGTCAGCTGAATACCCGGTATGGCTGGCGGTGTCCCACAAAAGCAGCAGAGTCCCAAAGTGAGTTTTGCACCTTCGAGCGGCGCCCGGGAAGCGGGGGCCGGGAGGCGTTATCTAGTGCTGGGGGGTGGGGCGGGAAGAGGACCCAGGTGCGGCCGGTGTCTATGGCGCAGAGCAACCTGGTCCTCGCAGTCCCGCAGCTGGTTCCAAGAAGAGCCCCAAGTCAGCTGAATTCCCGGTATGGCTGGCGGCGTCCCACAAAAGCAGCAGAGTCCCAAAGTGAGTTTTGCACCTTCGAGCGGTATTCAATAATGCTAATAAGAGTTGCTTGATTAGGAATCACAGGATCTTAATGTATGCTAATTAGCCAAGTAGAAACTATAACTCATCTTCCACAAAGAGTGCATAAGAACAAATCTTGAGGTAGATATTCTACTCGTTGAGAGACGTGATTAAAAACTCTTCTATGTTTACATTTCAGAAATATCAAGTCCTACATCAAAGAACAGCCAGTTGGTTGTGCGGAAATATCAAAAAGGGTCATCCATTCACTGTTACTGTTAAATGGAGGAGACTGTGATGGAGAGCTGTGAATAATGTCTCTTTTTGCCTTTAGACAGCCCACTATGCATCACAGACCTCGATGCCCAGCAGATGTGTTGAGTCAAAGCAGTGAGATCCAGTCTCTGTTTACTTTCTTGTCCAGTTCCCTATTCCCCTTTGTTTTACAACTGGGCCCCTTATTCTTGTGTACTTGTTCATTGGTGGAGGCAGTGAAAGACAGAAGAGGTCACCTCTACCATTGGATCTCGAGTACAAGGTCAGTGCTCTTTGATAAGAGGAACTTAATTTGAAATAGCTGGAAGGACACTAGACCTAGTGTGAAATACTGTTTAAACACCAGAAGTACATCTGATACAACTGTCATTGGTGTCTGTGATAGAAATTCTAAAAATATATCGACTGAGAGCCACAAGTCAGGCACCATTGTTAAATAAGAGCTACGCATCCTAAAAGGGCACCACAGTCTGTATCGCTCAGGAGACTTATTCGTAGAACAGTACCTGATGGATGGGATTCAGACTGGGACAAAACATGTGTGTATCTCAAGATGTTAGTATTCTGACCTGTGTGAGGAAGATATCAGTAGAAGAAATCCGACAACTCTCAGTATGAAACACAGTCTGTATTTCTAGAAACATTTCTGGCCAAAACAATGAAATTATGATGCATGGGTTTAGCTAGGGCTCCATCATGGAAACCATAACTAACCAACTAAATTCATTGCTTATGACCTCACAGCATTTCTCCCAGTAACACAAATTAGCAACCTAATATCATTAAATGACAACACATTCAAACAAAGAAATGATAATGTAAATAGTAAGGTGACATTTAATGTCAGCAGTGTTGTCAACCATCTCATTTGTGATGCCATCTGTTACATCATGTGTGAGATCCTGAACAGTACATTAGGCAGGGCAGATAAGGTTTTTATGGTGGGATCCTTACTGCACTCATACAACAAATTTTCATATACAGACTGTTTTGCTAGAAATGTAGACTGTATATGAAAATCTAGAATTTACGTGTTGCTAGAAATAAAGGCTGCGTTTCATATTGATCATTCCCAGAATATTTTCTGGAGGGGGCGAGAGTTATGGTTTGTGTAGTTTCTGTAACTTTGAAAGAGGACTTATATTAAGACAGTGACTTGATCATGATCTCCCACGACCTCTGCGACTCTCTAGCCTCGTTCTTCTATAACAAAATCGCTGACATACATAATAGCTTTGGAGACCAGCCCTCCCCACCCACCTCTGAACTAAAACCCCCTTCAACAACCTTTGCGCCTGGAACCCAATCACCACTGAAGACACCATCCGCCTGATGAACACCATCCATTCAGGATCACCAACCGACCCATGTCCTCACCACATTTTCAACAAAGCAGACTCCATTATCGCACCCCATCTCCGAGACGTCATCAACTGCTCCCTCAACTCCGCTACCTTCCCGGAAAGCTGGAAACATGCCGAACTCAGCGCACTCTTGAAGAAACCCACAGCAGACCCCACTGAACTCAAGAACTACCGCCCCATTTCGCTCCTCCCATTCCCTGCCAAAGTCATTGAGAAAGCCGTCAACAGTCAACTCGTCGCCTTCCTCGAATCCAACAAATCCCTTGACCCTTCACAGTCCGGCTTCCGAGCCAAACACAGCACCGAGACCACCCTCATCGCAGCAACAGACGACATTCGAACTCTACTGGACAACGGAGAAACAGTTGCCCTCATCCTACTTGACCTCTCCGCAGTATTCGACACAGTCTGTCATAGCACCCTTATACAACGCCTCAGCAACGTCGGAATACAAGGTAAAGCATTGGACTGGATCATCTCGTTCCTCGCCGGAAGAACCCAGAGAGTCCGCCTCCCCCCTTTTAAATCAGAGGCCACCGAAGTCATCTGCGGCGAAGTCATCTGCGGCGTACCACAAGGATCCTCACTCAGTCCCACCCTCTTCAACGTATACATGAGTCCCCTCGCATCATACGCGCGCCAACACAACCTCAACATCATCTCCTACGCAGACGACACCCAGCTAATCCTCTCCCTCACCAAAGACCCAAACACTGCTAAAACCAATCTACACGAAGGGATGAAAGAAGTAGCCGAGTGGATGAAGAACAGTCGTATAAAACTGAACTCGGACAAAACAGAAGTCCTCATCTTAGGATCATCCCCCTCCGCCTGGGACGACTCATGGTGGCCACCGGCCCTGGGAACCGCACCCATACCAACGGACCACGCACGTAACCTGGGCTTCATCCTGGACTCCTCCCTCTCGATGACCAGACAAGTCAACGCCGTCTCATCATCATGCTTCAACATACTACGCATGCTCAAAAAAATCTTCCGTTGGATCCCCACCGAAACAAGAAAGACGGTCACCCATGCTCTGGTCACAAGCCGACTGGACTACGGAAACACCCTTTACGCCGGAACCACAGCCAAACTACAGAAAAAACTCCAACGCATCCAAAACGCCTCAGCCAGACTCATCCTAGACATCCCCCGCCAAGCTCACATCTCTGGTCACCTGAAAGACCTCCACTGGCTCCCCGTCAACAAGAGAATAACGTTCCGTCTCCTCACCCACACACACAAAGCCCTCTACGACCTAGGACCCGAATACCTCAACACGCGCCTGTCCTTTTACACCCCCACCCGACAACTACGATCGTCCAATCAAGCCCTCGCCGCAATTCCACGCATCCAAAGATCCACCATGGGGGGAAGATCCTTCTCCTACTTAGCGGCCAAGACCTGGAATTCTCTCCCCACCCACCTCCGCCTTACACAAAACCACCTCTCCTTCAGAAAACAACTAAAAACTTGGATATTCGATAAGTAAAGTTCCCCCCCTCCCTCAAGCGCCTTGAGACCCTCTGAGTGAGTAGTGCGCTATACAAATTTAAACTTGACTTGACTTGACTTGATCATCAACAGTGCCCTCAACCCTGTAGGGCTGCACATCCTTCTAAAAGTCAGACGTGTTGCTATTTTAATATACCTATATATATATATATATATATGTCTAAATGTTGATATATTTATATGTATATACATTTTTGATTATCTATTTTTTGCATTTAGGAACCCATTCCAAGATGGCACCCGTCTTGGTGTTGGTTGAGCTGACCCCTTGTCGATGTTTATTCATGCATACGCAACTTTATTTAAACCGGAACCGTGTTTGTGTTGGTCGAGACACTGACGAAGGTGTTAGCCGAAACGTTTGTTTGCTGCTGCGATTAATAAACCCGCTGTTTACCTGTCACCACCTGAGTGCTGTTTTCCTTTCCCAACGTTGGAGGGATTTGAGCGTTGTATATTGCGGGAGTCCACGGCCCGCCAACAGCACCCGCTCCAGAGTGCTCGGAAGTTTGTGTGGAAAACGGAGCGTTTTGAACTTTGCTTTTCCGAGCACCGCCGTAACTGCATATGGGCATTAGAGAGGACCGTAACTGAAGTCACACGGAAAGAGTCTCTCTTCGCACCGGATGGGAGCTGTGGCAACGCGTCTCACCGGTGAGCCCTTTCATTCTCCTTTGCATCTGTGGGGAGACGCAGCGATTAACGGCAGAGCGTCTAGGAGGGCGGCAGGTACAGCGCGGCTCGACCAAGCCGGTCACGAGCGTCACGCATAAAAGCAAAAGTCATCGACCTATCTGCACCACGGATATGAATATGTTTGGTGAGGAGGAACGACGTGCCTTTGCACAAGACATTTTTTTTAAAAAGCGTGATAAACCATCTACAGTAACGGCCTCGTCTTCAGCTGTGGGGGCAGGAAATGATAAATTAAATGAAACAATGTATAAACTTGAAAAGCTACAGGAGTGAGAAATTCGTAAGTGGTGGGAGGCCACTAGTCTCAGCAGCTATATTGACGAAAAAATGGTACCAAGGGGACTGAGGGTGTACACTTTACCATCTTACGAGCACCCAGACCCCCAATTACTAACGGATTGGCATGAAGAAACTCAAGCGTATTGTGAGGGCATACTTAAGCTCCTAGTGTAATACGCTTGGAGCGACAGGGACAAGGCATTGGCTGAAATTAAATCCTTAGAAGACATCATTGATAAAGAAGAAGATACAGCTAAGGTACACGAACTTAAGGAGGCCATGAAGAAACGCCTGGTTAGATACCAACAAAAGATAATGGCGCGCAAACAGGAGAAGTTTGAGCGCGATGACAATGATTATCGCCAGGGTCGGGTCCTAACGTTCGCAAAAAAGTACGATGCACCAAGAAAAGCAATGAACCAAGGGATTACAGTCACACCAGGTTCGAGTGCACCAACTTCAGAATCCGAAGTAACTGCCAGGTGATGAGCAACGAAATCAAGGGAATGACCGCAGAAGAGTCACTGTTCCTTTTCACACCGAGTTTCAATTAATACGCCAAAGTTGGCTGAGAGGTGGAAAGAACAAGCCCCCAGAACGACAGGACGAAGGAGAACCAGGAGATCAAGGGGAGGCGGCAAAAGGAAGAGGGAGAGGCAAAGTAAAATCCCAGACCTGGACCAGCCGCAACAGAAGGAAGTAAGAAATATTGACCAAACTGAGACAACTAATCTAACTGTGGTGAATCTTACTAACAAAATTCTTACTAAGGAACAACATGAACTGCTGAGCTTGGGACTCACCTTCTGTCCGAACACCGACCTTGAATTTACTCAAACAAAAATCGACCTTTTCAGGTTTACTAGAAAGTTGAAGTTACATAAAAATTTCAAATTAAGACCACATACCAAGGGACCACTGAAACCAGGCATTAGGTTGACGGCCACTGACACCTTGGCAGGGAGGGGCCTGCCTTGCATGGAAGCGATGGAAGCCTTAATAACTGAGACAGAGGATGTCGACACCGCTGGCATGAATATGGTGCAGAGGGCAGCAAAACAGGGCAGCAAAACAGGGAATTGAACAAGAAAGAGATGGCAGTCATTTCAAACCTCTTTCCACGTTTATCCCTCAATCACCTTGGGACACCATTGATGCTTTCTCAGAGGCCATAACTATGGAACTGGTGAAGCAAAGAAAGGTCACCAATATGAGTACTCGGAACATCACTATACCCCAAAAGCAAGCCCTACAAGAACTATCGGATGACAAGAAATTTATCATAAAACCCTCGGATAAGGGGGGAAATGTCGTCATAATGACAAGGCAATATTACCATCAAGAAGCTATGAGGCAACTCTCTGATAATAAGTATTATGTCACCACTACTAAGGAAATATATGAATCCAGTATCAGGGAGTATGATGACCTAATTTTGAAATGGTATCACCTTTCAGTGCTAGGAAAAGATGAACACTTTTTCCTACGCAGCAACAACCCAATGACGCCGACATTTTATCATCTCCCCAAATTGCATAAAATAGTACCTCCCCCCTGGCCGTCCTATTGTGGCATCGATCGGTGGATTGACAGAGAATATGTCAAAATTCGTGGATAATTATATCTTTCCCCTTGTTATGAATTTGGAATCGTATGTACAGGACACTAAGGATTTTTTGAATAAAGTGGCTGAAATGGACTGGCAACCGGATTACCTGTTTCTGGTGATGGATATCACCAGTCTTTATACCATCATTGACCATACCCGCGGATTGGCTGCTGTTGAACATTATCTAGACAATCCGTTTTGCACAACACAATACTATGTTAATGGAATTTGTGCAATTCTGCTTGACCCACAACATTTTTTTGTTCGAGGATACGCTTTACAGGCAGACCTCTGGCACAGCGATGGGCACCTGCTTCGCCCCCAGCTATGCGAACTTGTTCGTTGGCTGGTGGGAGGAGCAGGTGCCCAGGACATGCCAAGAAGGGCATGAAAGCGGGAAAGTGGTACATTGGTACCGCTCAATCGATGACTTATTCATCGTGTGGCAGGGGACTAAGGATATGGCCGAGAAATACATTGATTCCCTTAATGATAACATCTATAATATACACCTGTCTGGGACAATTAGCGGGGTGGCAGCCAACTACTTGGACCTACGGGTGTATATTGAGGAGTGCCATATCCATACCTCGCTGCATCTCAAAGAAACAGCGGGAAATTCTATTCTCTTTGCCACAAGCGCGCATCCTCCTAAATTGATCAAGAGTATCCCATATGGGGAACACTTGAGGATAAAGAGAAATAGTACCCAAGATCAGGAATTCGAGGCGGCTGCCTCGGATTGCCTAGCCCGCTTTCGCCTCAGAGGGTATGGTGAGTCACTTTTACAGAATACACTGAAGAAAATGAAAAGGATCCCTGGGAAAGATCTGCTTAAAAAGAAATTGGGTGGGATTGAAACTAATGAGAAAAATGTATTTAGGATGATTACACCATATTCCACGGGCGCCGAGAGACTGAAAGCAATGATGCGCAAAAACTGGCACATCTTGCTTACAGATGATATCTTAAAAGAAGATCTGCCACCATACCCATTAGTGACCTTTAGCAAGGCCAGGTCCTTAGGTGATATGCTGGTACACAGTCACCTGCAGCCCCTTACCACCCAGCCCAATACCTTAAAGGAAATGAGCGGCTTCTTTCCTTGTGGGAAATGCAAAGCTTGTGCGAACAGTCGAAGGGTTCTCCATTATGAGATCCCTGATGCAGGACGAAGAAATAAAATCCAAAAATTCATTACCTGTAGCACTACATATGCCGTATACTGTTTGATTTGTCCCTGCGGCATGAAATACATAGGGAGTACCATCAATCAACTTAAGCTAAGAATATTGGAGCACCTCAGGGCAATTGACAAAGTAGATCCGTCTTACCCAGTAGCACGGCACTTTGCGGAACATCATAACAAAGACAGGAATAAACTACGCTTCTTTGGGCTAGATCATGTTCCATTTAATCCACGGGGTGGGGACAGATTAAGAAGACTGAGACGTCTTGAATCAAGATATATTATTGATCTGTCCACTAAACACCCGAAGGGCATTATTAGTGGGGAGGACATGGTAGTTCATCTTGGAAAATGACATGTTAACATCTATAGTCTTCTCTGAATGATATGTGGAGGGCTACCTACCATCATCATGTATAAGCCTGTCCATGATTGCTACTGTTAAGATTGATATAAGTATAAGTAGGAGATTTCCATTGTGTATGTCTCTTTTTCATCACATTATGTATATATATCTACATGTACAACTAAGTCTTTCTCTGCAATTGGATTACTAGTGCTTTCCGATTATGTGATCTGCTATTATTGATTATGATTATGAAATTTTGGATCTTTTTGCCCTGTTGACTATTCACTTTAATTCCTCAGTGTCTATAAACTTTGATTCTCTAGATGAACTATATTACATTGATTAGTCATCACGGTCTATGATGAGCTGATTGTTTAATCTGTCATGAAGATCTTTTTCTTCTTGTTCCACTTTTCTATTTTAAATCTAAAATTTCTATTGTTTCCTGTTCCCCACTAAGTAGACAATAGGTTGTCTTTGTAGCTTATATGGTTACCGCTTTATTTCATTATTCATTTTCCACAACTATCTACTTGATCCGTTGACAGCATTAAATAATTGAGGTATTGCTGCCATAAAATATAGCGAGTTGTGGTTAAATGAAACACGCAAAACATATGTCCATTGTTTATAATGATGGTAATTGAATATCAATAAGTATGTGTTTGTTGCTTGATACACATCTTCTTTTAAGGGATAATTGCCGATCCACGGCTTCATCGTGTCTAAATGTTGATATATTTATATGTATATACATTTTTGATTATCTATTTTTTGCCCAGTATGTATGTATGTTTACCGATTCACGGTATGACTCTGCACTAGTTCCTACATTAGGAACCCATTCCAAGATGGCGCCCGTCTTGGTGTTGGTTGGGCTGACCCCTTGTCGATGTTTATTCATGCATACACAACTTTATTTAAACCGGAACCGTGTTTGTGTTGGTCGAGACACTGACGAAGGCGTTAGCCGAAACGTTTGTTTGCTGCTGCGATTAATAAACCCGCTGTTTACCTGTCACCACCTGAGTGCTGTTTTCCTTTCCCAACGTTGGAGGGATTTGAGCGTTTTATATATATATATATATATATATGTTCCCACAATGCCCAAGGCTCCAAGGACGCTACTCCACAGACGACGGTTTCACCAAACCTTTTATTTCGATATATCACGTTAAAGCCTTTTCATTGAATGTTTGCCAGTGGTTTCAAAGATGGTATTGCACAGAAAAGAGGCATACCTGTGAATGAATTCCCGCACTTTAGAGAGTGCTGAAGTATTTTGCTTCCTTAACCCCCTGTATGCTCACGACGGCTGGGAGCGGTCACGCATCACGGTGGGCGTGTGCGTAGGACGGTCCCTGGCCGTCCGAATCCCCGCCCACTAATAAAAACTCCCGCACAGTGCAGAAATTTCGCGCACACGGAAGGGGTTAAACAAATAAAAAAAGTTAAACACAGCATTGAACCTTTCTTTCAGTGCTGGAAAAATAGAAACATTTTCACAATGACACTGCTGTTCTTAGACATTAATCAGTTAATCACTTGATAAGCTCACACTTTCAGGCCCATTCTTGATGCCAGCATCTAGAAATGAATCATCTGCAGTGTGTGAAAACAAATAATGTTAATGCAGAACCCGGTCAGCAAAAGGTGACACTGTCCCACATTACACTTTATGTTCTTTCTTCTTTGGTGTCTTGTTAAACCTACTCTATAGGGTCAACATATTATAGGTAAAGGACAGTTTAGAATGTATGTCTTATACTTCCTAACAATGCGCTTAGACAATTGATTTCTTAAATAATTAGGACAATGTAATAGAAGCTCAGTGTGAATTACGACTCCCCATTATTTTCACTATCCCAAATTACTGTGCGAAAAATACTTCGGCTTTAGACTTTCGACTATACTTATCACTATGGATTTTTTTGTAAGTAAAGCAGATGATTACGAGTTGGTCTAGTTTCGAAAAAATGCTTTGGAATCCTGCATAGTATGTGTGTTTTTCTTCTTGGCAATTCACCCAGGTATCTCTGCACAAATACTATTTTGTATGCCAGGGAGGTTCTCTTGCACATCTAAAAGGGGTTAACCTACAAAAGTATCATCCTGATCTAACCTTCAATCAACATCCACATCTGTGTGTGGAGGAGGGAGAAGCTGTGATTTATCGTTGACACCGCAGGATACGGACTCCCTTCTCATGTTTAATGTATCCTAATCCAATACCTCTTGTAAACTGAAATATGTTTTGGCAAAATCAATTTGTCTTTCTTACATTTTCAGATATACTCCATTGACGGCAAAATAAATGTTTTTCAGACACTCTTTAAACACAAATGTCTGGTCCTTCAACAACCAGAGTGTGTATGGAACAGCTCACACTCAAAGGATGGCTCTATGTACTACAAAGTACAATCAGAATTGTCCAAGAAAGATGTCTTTCAGGCCAAATCAAAATACCTGGGTGACTGCATGCAACTCTCTACTAACACTTCTAGGGATCCATTTCAGAATTTAAAATCCTTTCTTAATACTGCATGCATATTCCTCACTATATTATGACAGCAATTCTGTGAAGAAACAGCTCAGTGTTTATCTGTGAAATTCGGAAACTATATATAGACAAAAAACCTCCCATAGTTCTGCCAGCCTCACCCACACTCTTCCCCTCCCTGCAAAATCTAGCAAGAACCTGGGCCTCTTTCCCTCCAACCAAACATGAGAAAGTGTCAAAGTTGCACCAGCCTGGTAGTCCACATCCAACAGTTACAAAGCCAATATCCATACTTCCTGGAATCCACTGGCAATCATGCAAAGGATATCTATGCTGTTCAGCAGTTGACCCGGGGAAAGGGCAGTGGGGAAAAAGAGACATTGAGTAGCTTTATTGTTACTGCTGGGCTTAACTTGCTCTGCAGAGGCATTGACATATACAAGAAGTAAATATCGTAGTATTTTTCTAATTACACTAAAGCTCACTGTTTCTACTATGACGTGATATACTTTCAGACAATTTCTGTAGAGCTCGCTCTCGGTTGTTTGTGAAACTCTATGACTTTCCAAACCTGAAAAATAGAATACATCTTTGTAATAGATGAACAAAATAACTTGAACTCTAATGCATGTCCTGTTATAAATAACTACCTTCAGTGAACTGCAAATCAGGTTTATTATGTAAATTATTCTCAATATACATACTAATTCAGCTGTAACATAATGAATACACATTGGTATTGTGTGTTCACTCCTGACAAATTACATTCACTTACCCACCACTGGCAACACCTTAATACCATATGTGATTTAAATAATATAAACAAAGTCTGTACTAGTTGAAAATGTGCGTGTTCCCTCATATGCAATGTGCAATAAAGTTAATAATCCTAGAAGGGATGACTCCGGTGCAAGTTTGTTATCCTAGGAAGGATATTTTCAGCACAAACGTGAAAATCATAGTTAAAGTTGTTCTCAATTGTTATCCAACATACTTCTCTGAAATCAACAAGTTCTTGCTAACTTCCATTGAAAGCACAACAATTTCTAATCACCTGCTCTGAAACACAAGGAAATGATACTTTACCAATCTGAGATGACTGCCACCATTTGGAGTCTCATGAGTGTCCCATCGTATTCTTGGAAATGTTGTTTGTCTTGACTCCACATGCCTATTTCCGGTAGTGCAAGTGTTGTAGCTACAAAGGCTCACCAAGCGGTGTCCACATTTGGCATTTACCGCTGACCACCTCTGCAGAGGAAGACTCAAGCACCTCTTAAGTTTGAGGGAGCGATCTCTATGCTGGACCTCTATGAATAACAGGGGAAACCCATTAAACCAAACGGTACCTGGGTAAAGAAGACTAAATTAATATGAAATTGGTACCTTGGTTCTCGGTATATATTCTGAATTGAAATAAGGAATAAAGCAAAAGTATTCCCTATTCAGTGTTTATATCACTATGGCCACACTTTATCTATGTTTACCTTTTACAATCTCCTGTCTCGTCATGAACCACAACCACGCCTAAGAATATTACTGATTGATTTTTTATTTTATCAAAGTAAAGAGATTTTTTTTTAAATATTTCTTGTTTTCAATTCAAACACATTTGTATATACAAGTAATTTTTACATATATACAATAGAAGCCCTTCGTTTCCAAACTAGGATGTCACAATGAAAAAATAAACCGGACATTCCTATCGAGATCAAACAGACTAATGTGAGGAAAACAAATAGGTAAAAATTATTTAAACCAAATGTCTTTTTCAGTCCCTCAACAAATTATTTAAATTAATCAAAAGTATTTTTTATATATCTGTTGTCTCTTTACAGTCGACGCGTTTCAGCCAATCAATTCTGGCCTCTTCAGGACTAGGGCTATTCAAAATCCATCGGGTTCTAGAGTCATCTGGGGTAGGAGGTCATTTTCAAGTTGTATCAGGACCTCTCTTTCTCACTGAGCTCGGATTATATCCAGAAAATGGAAATAGTTCGTGCACTGCCGGTGCTTGGGTGAAATATATCTCCCTTTTACTTTTTTACAGCATTTAGCTGTCACATAGAACGCCTCTTCATTTTGTTCGCTCGCGTTTGTTTACCGAAAGCCGGCCAAGTATGATGCTCTCTTCCCGGGGTGTTTTTATGTATCTCTTTCTTTCAAGTTGTTCGTCGCTCTGCTAACTGCTAACTCTATGCTGGACCAGCATGCACAGGTGAGTGCGGCCATGAATCAATACAGGGGTAGCCTCTGTTCTTAGCATTGTAAAATCCAGCTGTCCCAATGATCCCATCAGAGCTTGCTTCCTCTCTCTATTACACTATAAATTATTCACTGTCTTAGAGCTCAGTCCCTTTGGTATGAAAAGATGGGTTTCTTAATCCTTCACTAGAAAATAAACCCTAGGCAGAGCCACCTCTTAAACGAGTAAACACACCAAGGATGTTTCACAGAATAATGAGGTAACCAAAGCCTCAGATGTCTGGGAAGATCGTCCCTTTCTGAAAGCCACGGTACCTTGGTCAAGCAGACTCTGGTTCAGTACTGTCAAAGATTGACTATAACAACCTATTACATGTGGGGCTGACCGAAACGAGCCTAGACACATTACGAATTAATTCAGAATTTTGCAGTCCCAACAGTGACTCATCTGAAAATATATGAACATGTCTCATAAGCTAGAATTCAACTTCTTTGTCTACCACTCAAATAAACAGTTCTTTTTAAAGCTTGATGTCTCTTGTACATGTTTTCAATGACACTAAATAATCTTATCTGCATGAATGTTTCAGATGCCGCACCCATTAAAGAAACCTGCTATCACACTTCAAACCTTTGCTGCGAAACAATCTGCCACTGTTTCTCAAAAGCATCCCCTCTCACTCTGCTTTTAGAAAATACATCCTTAAAAACGTTCATATTTTGTAAATTCCTCCTGATTCCACACATGACAGCCTTTCACGGAGATTAACTTTTAATTAACTGGTGGATCTTTAGCACCAACATTGCTTGGAAGGTGAAGGTGCTCTATAAGTAATAAATACATTCTGAATAAATAAGCAAGACCAATTAGCTTTATCTCTGCTTTTTGTAATGGCTGTAGGTTGTGTGATATGTTTAGTTACACTAAATGAAAACACACATATAGGCGCCCATGTGCTTACAGAAAGTTCTTAAAAGCACACACACATATTTACACACAACACTTACATACCACACACATGCAGTCAAAGACTACACTTATAGGATATTGGTTGAATGCATGTATGGAGTCATGGCTGTGCGGTTGTATGTACGAGTGAATAGATGGTTGGATGCCATTGGCGAACATCCTTTACCACGAAACTTTTACAACGTGGTACCATTACCACGCAGGTTTTACAACGACTTTCGCTGGAGGGCGCTCTAGGATAGGGAATAGTTTAATTTACTATCCAACACCTTCCCTACTATCCACGGGGACTGGAGTTGGAATAGTAAATTAAACTATTCACTATCCAGCGCCCCCCAACGCAAGTCATTGTAATGACTTGCGTTGTAAAACCTGCGTTGTAACAGTACGCGTGGTAATACCACGCGTTGTACCGTCATACATCCTATGCCATTGGATGCAGACCATGGTGGGTGGTTAGATGGTGTGTTTGCAAAGTTGGATGGAAGCATGAGTGGGTGGATAAAAGCTTGGTTGGGTTGACAGGTAGTTAGCTGAATGCTTGGTGTGGATGGGTTGATGGAGGGGAATAATCCAGTTAGAAAGCGTCAGTGCAAGTTTCTCTTACTAACAGGTCATCTACATCAACGGTGGAAATGAAGTGCAAGCTTCCATCTCATACAGAACAAATAGCGTATGGGCAACAACAGTAAAACTGTCTTTAAACATGCAGTCAGGAAACAAGGAAGAGAAGATGATCTAAAGTACATGTGGAAGACGGGTAAAAAGGAGCAGGGGGAGACTGGTGAACGAAGCTGGCAATGTGGAGGAAATAAGCTCGGGGGGGGGCAAATGGGAAGCAGTTGGGGCAGAGGGTGATAAATCATCAGGGTGAGATGGCCAAGTAGTTCATGGGTGGAATGGTAAAATGGTCAGTACGATGAACGAAAAGCCACTGGGCCGATGGAAGGTAAAGACAAAACACCATCCCATTATGGCCAATAGACATGTGCATGGCATGCAAGGTCACACAACATGCATATCTAGCTGACATGTTGGAATGGTCATCAAATCTATGATTCTGAAGCCAGCAGGAGAAGTGGGTCAGAGATGGGGAAGGGGCTGAACACTGTAGCAGCCCTCTCACACAGCCCCTTTATGTTGCCATACATGAGTGACTCTCTTTAAGGCTCACTAAACATTGCAAGAGTGGCTGAAGAGAAATGGGCAATGACATCATATGACATGGCGGCCTTCTGAAAAAAAATGCTTGCAAACAGGGAACTGCTTTTGAACCCTGTGAGCCATTTCCTGAAGCCAGCTGAAACAAACAAGCAATGGCTGACTGGAGCTATCCAATAGCCCCTTTTCACATGTATAAACGTGTGTCCACGTATATGTGCGGTGTCTAGGGGTGAAAACAGGTCTTTGGGAGACAGCTGAAATTATTGGAAGCAAGACCTAAAAACAGCCACCTTCTTCTTGCTGAGAAGAATGGCACAAACCACAATGCAAGGAACTAAAGAGTAGATGTAAGACCTTGCAACATGTGTTGGTGTTGCTTTACATACACTAGAAAGTAATTCAATATATTCTGAGTGTTTTTTCTCAAATGAAACACATGTTCCTTTTATTATTTAACTGGTGGCCATTTCAAACAAGGCTAGTTGCTAGAGGAAATTCCCATATTAACCTTCCCTACTAATTTGTACAAAGGTCTTAGGGCCCTTTGCGTATGCTTCAATACTATTAATATTAAAATCATCATTTAATTGGGTAATTTATAACAATATTTTGTTTGCATGTTATGATAAATTTGCTATGTTCCCTCAGTTGCACAGGTATACATTTTAAAGGATTTGCTGGTCTTTTCATATTCTGATTTTCTCTGTTGACAGTGCAAGTTGCATTTAACATGTACTAGTTGTAAATTAATTTTCAGTGTATGGTTTAATTCTACAAACTCACTTCTCACTCATGCGCCCACTCCCACTCCCTTCCCCTCTCACTCTTACTGATCTACTCCCTTCTTCATTCACTCGCTCGGTGACTCACTCTCTCAATCATTCTTGCTCATTTATGATTAGTATTGGCCTTGGGTGGAGACACAGAGATCCAGGAAAAGGGTGAGCAGAGAGAGACAGAGGTAAAGGGCGTGCGAGAGACAGAGGTAGAGAGAGACAGAGGGAGAGAGAGAGGAAGAGAGAGACCGAGGTATAGAGAGAGAGAGAGACAGAGGTAGAGAGAGAGACAGACAGACGCAGAGAGAGGGAGAGACAGTGAAAGAGAGAGAGCGAGAGAGGAAGATAGAGACAGAGGTAAAGAGCGTGCGAGAGACAGAGGGAGAGAGAGAGAGAGGTAGAGAGAGAGAGAGACAGACGCAGAGAGAGAGGAAGAGAGAGACAGAGGGAGAGAGCAGGAGGGAGAGAGAGAGAGAGACAGAGGTAGAGAGGGCGAGACAGAGAGGGAGAGGGAGAGATAAATATAGAAGACCGAGGTAGAGGGAGACAGAAAGAGGGGTAGAGGTAGAGACAGGGAGACAGAGAGAGAGGTCGAGAGAACGAGAGACAGAGAGAGTGGTAGAGAGAAAGAGAGAGAGAGGTAGAGAGAAAAACAGAGAGAAGTAAAGAGAGAGAGAGAGAGAGAGGAGGAGAGAGACAGATAGAGGTAGAGAGAGAGAGAGGTAGAGGTAAAGAGAGACAGACAGAGGTAGAGAAAGAGGGAGAGAGAGACAGAGGTAGAGAGAGAGACGGAGAAGGAGAGACAAAGATAGAGCGAGACAGACAGAGGTAGAGAGTAAGAGAGAGGTAGAGGTTGAGAGAGAGAGCAAGAGACAGAGAGAGGGGGAGGGAGAGAGAGAGACAGAGAGAGGGGGAGGGAGAGAGAGGGGAAGAGGGGGAGTTAGAGAGAGAGACAGACAGAGGTAGAGAGTGAGAGACAGATAGCTATATATAGGACATTCCCTAGCATAGGGTCCACTGCGGAAAGTATTAATGGGGTTCACCATCAGACTACACTGCTTGTTTTCCCCCCCCTCACCTTGGATGGTTTTGACAAACTTGCGCTGCAAGTCAAATCTGGGTCCCCATCTGATCCAGTAAGGCCTGCTCTCTTCCGAGACCAAGCTTTTATGGGGCGTACAGCCGTATGCTCCCTTGTCAACCTCTCCTTGGAAACGGGAACTGTACCATCTAAGTGGAAACAAGCTGTGGTGTCCCCGATTATTAAAAAGCCCACCCTGGACCCTTCTAAGCCTGAAAGCTATCGCCCCATCTCGCTGTTACCCTGGCCAGCCAAGATCACTGAGGCCCACGTCAACTTGGCCCTGTCTGAACATCTGACTCGGACCAATGCCCTTGACCCCACACAAAACGGATTCCGTGCTGGGCACAGTACGGAAACTGCGTTACTTGTGATGGTGGAACATCTCCGGGCAAGGTTGGATGCTGGTCAAACGGCGGCGCTTATTTTGTTAGATCTTAGCGCCGCCTTTGATACGGTAGACCACAGCATCCTCCTGCGTCGACTCGAGGAGACTGGTATTGGCGGTCAGGTGTTGCAATGGTTCCGCTCCATTTTAGATGACCGCTCCTTCTGTGTTGCCATCCCTCCCTTCAAGTCCAACTACCAACCACTGGCCATGGGGGTTCCGCAAGGGTCCTCGCTGAGTCCCACGTTGTTCAATCTATACGTGAGACCGCTGGCTGATGTCGCTAGGCAGTGGGGCCTTACTTTGGTCTCATATGCCGACGACACTCAGCTGGCGGTTACTCTCAGCGGGGATGCGGAAATTGAGGCCCCCAGGTTTCAGTCCGGACTGAAGGCGGTGGCTAGCTGGCTAACAGGCAACTGCCTTCAGCTAAACGCCACTAAAACAGAGGTGATGGTCGTTGGGAAGGGAGTGGAGTTGTGGGGTGACCACTGGTGGCCCTCAGAGTTGGGACCTACTCCGATCCCGGTATCGGAAGTGAAAAATCTGGGGGTATGGCTGGATGCGGGCCTCTCCTTTATAGGCCATACTAAAAGAACCGCGGCCTGTTGTTTTGGTCTCCTGAGGGGCTTGAGACCTGTTCTCAAGTTCTTTGATGCCCCGACCAGGCAGCTGGTGATCCAGGCTACTATCATCTCCCGCCTGGATTACGCCAGCTCTCTCCTGGCTGGGGCTAACCAGGCTGAACTAACCCGTTTACAACGGGTTCAGAATGCTGCGGCGAGGGCGATTGTTGGTTTGCCCAGATTCTGCTCAGTGACAGGTGTCATTCGCTCCCTACACTGGCTTCCGGTTAGGAAGCGCATCCTCTTCAAGGTCTTGTGCCTTGCTTTTAAAATCTTGAGAGGTACAGGCCCGGAAATCCTGTCGAGTTGTCTGTCTTTTTATGTCCCTGCCCGTAGCCTCCGCTCTCAAGGTCTGGCCCTTGCGGTGGTTCCCAGATTCAGGCTCAGCCGCATGGGAGGCCGCTCGTTTAGGGTAATGGCTGCGTCAGCATGGAACTCCCTGCCTGTTGAAATCCGCTTGCTGGAGGACCTTCTGACCTTTCGGAGGGCTTTAAAAACCTTCTTGTTTTAGCTGTTTCTTAGTTTCTGTTCTTAGCCTCTCGTTGTGTTACGGGCTACCTTGTCTCTGCGCCAGGACGCTCCTTGGCTGGAGTATCTGTGCGCACAATAAATAGACGTAACATAACATAACATAGGTAGAGGTAGAGAGAAAGAGGTAGAGACGGTAGAGGGATGGAGGTAGAGTGAGAGAGTCTGCCTGTCGAAGCGGTCAGTGCGCAGTGAGTGGATTCGGGCTGCCTACTCAGGTTGAGCTATACTTTTCTCTGGCAGTCACATACCTCACGCGGCAGACAAGGGGGTGTAGTGTTGGGCCCTAGGCCCACATGGTGGAAGGAATCATGACACAGGACACCAGTTAGGGGATAGCAGATCTGGCCACGAGCACGTGCGCTCTGGCTCTTTTATTAACAGCGTCACCTGACCCAGTGACGTCTGTGGTGGGTGGGTGTTTAGTGTAGGGTTACATTGCAAACAACTAGACTGTGTCCTGGCAGGACACTACATTCCTCCCAAACTTTAATGAAAGGAAAAAAAGAAAGTCCAACCTGCAAGAAAACAGAATAATAACATTTGATAGCCCCAACAGATCTTCTGCAGGCGATCCGCTGGGAGAATGTTGAAAGTTCCAGGACTACAAAGTCAATCAGACGAGCTTCACCTCGGCGGTGTACTTCAGATCATTCTTGTCTTGCTGTGTTGACGCTTATGTACAGTGTTCATCGTTTGGAGCATTGGGAGCAGAATGGATGTGACCCTTGAGGGGTCTCGCAGGTGTTCCTAGTTCAGTGGATGACAACGCTTGTTGGTTGTAGGAGACGACTATGTCACGAGAGGTCTTTCTTTGGATTTGCTGATCTTGATGCCTTCACATCTCCGTCCGGCCAAGTAACTTCCGACTTGCCTTCCTTGCCAGACTCCTCTCTCACTGGAGCCTCGAAGACTGGCCTCTCCTGCTTGGACTCTTCTCTCACTAGAGACGCTGGGAGGACCCTCTTGCCGGACACGATGGGACCAGGTGGGCCGTGCGGGCTTCGCATGAGCCGCGCAAAGGCGTCGCTGCCGAACTGCCAACGGACTCACCGCCAAGTCTCTCATGATGTCCTCGGGGGTGTTGATGTCATCCGCCAGGATGGTCTTGCCGTTAGGACATGGGTTCAGTGTCTTCAACAGACCTTTTCTCGGTGCCAGGTGTTTACCTGGGGCCTTCATGCTTCATGTTGCCTGTCGTGGAGTTGCCGCTGCTGCACCTCTCCCATCCGGATTCCTCTCTCACAGGACGTGCGGCAGAGGCCCTTGTCCCCTGGACTGCCACTTGATCGCGTGGGCTGTGCGGGTCGCTGCCGAACTTCGGACATGGCCACAGTCGAGTCTTGTGTAGTCCACAAGGGTGGATTGTCTAGTGCTCGGGTATGCTCTGCTTCGGCAAGCTTCAGGTTCACGGGGCACCCATGCGGTTCTTCAGTGGTTGGTCTCCTCGAATGCAGGTTGTAGGGATTACTGGGATCCACACGGATGTTGCGATGTTCCTTGGCCAGCACCGATGTTCCTGTGTGCTGACTGTTGCGATGCTCCTTGGACAGCACCGATGTTCCTGTGTGCTGTGGTTCTCTCTCCTTCTCTGTGGAGCGATGTTGTGTTACTCCATTCTTCCTCTTCGTTCACTTCCTTGACGCGGTCCGGTCTCCTTTCTTGCTTTCTCATGCTAACCAGGATTCCCCATGTAGCGGGCCCTCTACATGTCGTCCCCGTGGTCTTGTCCATGTGGTAGGACACTGTCTTCACTTGGCTTGGTGACTAGACCTGTCGTCGTATCTTCTCTCTCTGTTGTTGCTTTTCTTTCCTTGGTGACCATACTGGGTGGTCGGTTTTCATCTTGGGCATGAGTTGTCATGCTGTGCTGTTTTCTTTGTGGTCGCTATTCACCGTCACGGTGTTTTGGCGTTGGCGCGCTTTGTCTGCGCGGCGGAGGGTTGCGTCACCACTCCTGGTGCAACTCTGGTGCATGCTGCCATGCGTGCTGACGATGGCGCTCCGGTTGCTGCGAGACATCGCTGTCTCTGTTGGGGACCTTTGTGTGCTGTCCCGTGGCGTTGGCGTGTCGCTGTGTTGCGTCACTTTGGCGCTCTTGATTCCTGGCACGTTCCGGCGCAGTGCTGCGCAGTCCTGTCGTGCGGGTGTGGAATTCTTGGACGCCTGTTGCGAGTCGTTGGGTACTTGCTGCTTTGGCTGTTGTCAGGGACTTGCTGCTTTGGACCGTTGGCGGGGGTGGTTGATGCTGCGGTGAACACCTGTGGCCACAAGGCGTCGCTGCTCTCTCCGTCGTTTGACCTCGGCACTCGTTTTCCCTGGACGTTCTCCCAGTGCTTGGCAGTCGTTTCCTCCAGACGTTCTGTCAGTGCTTGGATGCTTGGTGAGGCGTTTGTGCCTCTTTCCCACGTCGCGCTGGAAGTGGCATCTGCAGACTCCTTGCTGGTGTGTGTGGATGTCTTCTGCGTGGTTGCGCACTTACTTGCTGCGTGGTAGTAGATTCTTTCCCAGGGGGCGCTACTCAGTCTGTTGCCCCTTGTTGATGTTGACCCATCGTGGGTTTGTGCAATGCTTGTTTTCTTGCTTGCTTGAATGGCAGGTGCAAGTTTCCCCTCCGGCCACTAGATGGCGGTAGATTCCCATTTAGCAGCAGGCTGCCTTGTGGCTCTTGTCTTGCCTGTGTTGTGCACTCTACTGTCTGTCTCTCGTTCTCGGTGCACAGGGAGCTGGAGCTGCTGCTGTGAACCGGCCCCAGGGACTGGACGCCAGGGGCTGGTGCTGCTGTTGGTCACCTGGCCTCATGCCGCCTTCCAGGTGAGTCCCTTCACAGTTTTTTTTTTTTGGTTTACTTTTCGTTTGGGGGCGGGATGGTGTGTGTTCAGGGTTCTTGCCTGGTGCCCCGGCACTTTGTTTGCTGTCTCTGCGGGAGGAGCACAGTTATTTGTACTTTCAGCGGTGCTGGCCGCTTATGGGCGCTTCATTCCTCCGCCAGGGAGCCGAGGAGGTGGGGGCGACCCCTTGCTGCCGGCGCCCGTCCTGCCTTCACTTCTCTCTGCCCTCCCAGCCTGCGGCAGTCCTCGCGTGGGCAGGGGGTGGGGGGGGTTCGGTGTGCTGAGCGATGTGTGTTGCTCGATTCTGGGCACCGAGAGGCGGTGCTGGCGGCGGTTTCTTTTCCTTTGCGGCGCTGGGGCCGTGCGGGGCGGCACCTGCGGTAGGCTCTGCTTACTCTGGTCACTCTCCCCGGGACAGGGGACGCTTGAGGCAGGCCGCGGGTGAGCTCCGCCGGCTCTGCAGCGCCTGTCCTTCACTGGGGTGCCGGGCCGCGGGTGGGCTCCGCTGGCGCTGCTGAGTCTTCCCTTGGGGGGGGCGCTACCGGCGGGCCGCGGGTGAGCTCCGCCGGCTCTGCTCAGGTTGCGAGGGGGGTCGGGAGGCGGTTAGCTACTCCGCTCCCTCCCCCTCGTTGATAATGTCATTTGCGGGTACCGGCCGCACTTCCCCCACGCCGTCGCTCGTCTCTGGGCCCCACCGCCGCCAGTCACACACGCGGCGGGGGCAGGGGACGACTCGGGCAGGCCGCGGGTGGGCTCCGCTGGTCCTGCTTATAACTGGGCACAGTTCATGAGTCACTTCGCCCCTGGGGCTCACCTTCGGCCGGCGGGCCTGATGCTCTGTCGCGGTCGTGGCGGGTGGGCTCCGCCCGGCTGGTGCACCTCTCCGGTGGGGTCTCTGTGTCCCGGCCATCTCAGGTGGGCACTGGGCGGTCCGCTCTTTTCCTGGTGGCGGCCGACGCGGGTAGGCTCCGGTCGGCTTGTCCTTGAAGGCTGGTGCGGTGGGCCTCACGGGCGCTGCAGGCTGTGGGGCTCCGACGTGCCCACCGGCTTCTCGGCGCGCTGCGCTCTGCTACAGGGGGTGCCCTGCAGGCGGGCAGCCTTCTCCCCCTTTTCCCGGGATGTATGGCAGTGGCACGCGTGGCCTCACTACCGACCTCGTCGCCAATGTAGTGTTGGGCCCTAGGCCCACATGGTGGAAGGAATCATGACACAGGAGACCAGTTAGGGGATAGCAGATCTGGCCACGAGCACGTGCGCTCTGGCTCTTTTATTAACAGCGTCACCTGACCCAGTGACGTCTGTGGTGGGTGGGTGTTTAGTGTAGGGTTACATTGCAAACAACTAGACTGTGTCCTGGCAGGACACTACAGGGGGACAGGACAGTACAACCCCGGGGCAGTGGAGCTGAAGAGGGTTCTGAATAAAGCCATTCTTACTGAGTTGCTCATTGTCACATCGGACGCAGTGTCACAGCACAGGATTTTTCCCACACAAGGCGCTTGTCAGTTCACATGACAATCCATCCAAATCTATACTAATATAATAAAGTGAGAGCCCAAACCTTTGAGGCGGGTAATCTCAGGAACCACAGCACCAATCACAACACCCAATACAGCGTTGGAAAGGGCAGTTGCAGCAGAAGGACATAGGCTATGCAGACGCCCACCATATAAATTTAAAAGGAAAAAGAACCATGCCAGCAAAGTAGTCCCTTGTGGGCGTGTCTGCGTTGTGCTGTGGGCGTGTGCTGGGGGCGTGACAAACGCTGGGGGCGTGTGGTACGTTCCGCCATTCATGCCATGTCTCATATCGTGTGCTAATACCACCCTGCTCCCTTTAAATACCCCTGCACCCCATAATCATAACCCACCCTTACTCCTTAAAATACCCCAACACCCTTAAACTCTAACCCATCTTAACCCTATATATATACCCTGTACCCCACAACCCAAACCTATCCCTAAACCCTAAAAATACCCCTGTACCCCAAAACCCAAACCTAGCCCTGAACCCTATAAATACCCCTGTACCTCAAAACCCAAACCTACACCTGAACCCTAAAAATACCCCTGTACCCCAAAACCCAAACCTAGCCCTGAACCCTAAAAATACAACTGTACCCCAAAACCACCACAGAACCATAAAATACCCCTGTACCCCAAAACCCAAACCTAGCCCTGAACCCTTAAAATACCACTGTACCCCAAAACCCAAACATACCCCTGAACCCTAAAATACCCCTGTACCCCAAAACCCAAACCTAGCCCTGAACCCTAAAAATACGCCTGTATCCCAAAACCCAAACCTAGCCCTGAACCCTAAAAATACCACTGTACCCCAAAACCCAAACCTACCCCTGAACCCTAAAATACCCCTGTACCCCAAAACCCAAACCTAGCCCTGAACCCTTAAAATACCCCTGTACCCCAAAACCCAAACCTACCCCTGAACCCTAAAAATACCCCTATACCCCAAAACCCAAACCTAGCCCTTAACCCTAAAAATACCCCTGTACCCCAAAACCCATACCTATCCCTAAACCCTAAAACTACCCCTGTACCCCATAACCCAAAACTATATCTGAACCCTTAAAATACCCACACACCCCAAAACATATACCTCAGTACCCCAAAACATATACCCCTTATACCCATACTTACCTTATCCAAACAAAAAAAAACATGCTTTTACCATTCATGCATTTACAACAAATTTCGTTGTAAATGTATGCGTGGTAAAAGCATATAAAATGTAATGCCATGCGTTATAATGGCATTGCGGAGTCATGGTAGTTTCGTAATGAAAGTATGCGGAGTATTGGTATGCGGAAAGAAAGTTGCAGAATAATGGGTGTTTACCCTCCCCGGTAAGTACATTGGTGGCACGGCGGCCCACATCTCCAGCAACATACTCATATTTTTTCACCACCCATTTGAAAAATGCACAGGTCTCTCTCATTAATGGCCAGCACCGACATACACTTTTAGACACACCTCCCGCCACAAGTTCTACAATTGCGAATTTTAGAGCTGAGGAGCTAAGTTCGAATCTCGGCATCAGCTCAACATCCTGTGATTCCAGGCAAATCGCTTTCTCTCCCCGTGCCTACCACAAATGTATGTGTTCTTCTGTAATGTAAATTTTGCTCATGCCATGTTGTTGAGTTCGCGCTATATAATATTTCAAGGAAAAATAAAGTAGGGAAACTCGAGTTCACACACTACTGAACGCGCACTCTTAAGTGCATCAGCAGTGCACTGTGAATCGGAGCGTTTCACAGGCCTGTCACAGATAAGAAATGTTATCAAAACGAAATCCTACAAAACAATATACTACTGGTCGGCAGCAATTCATACCCGGACAACGTCGGGACGGGCTGCTAGTAAAATATAAACCATCCACCTCAAAAGGAATGAATTATCTATTTTTCTAAGTTTTATAGCGAGATTATTGAGAACATAATAAAGCATAAGACAATGGAACAATAGAATACAAATAATTCTGCAATGAAAAATGGTGTAGGAGGTATGATTCCATGCACTGTGGGGCTTCTACGGGAAGCCCTCCGTGTTCCCATTACCAGTCTTCCAGAGTCTGACAGCAAGCTATGGCTGCTGCCAACCACAGACAGGATATCCCTCCTGATGCAGAGCCAAGCTCAAGCAGTGGAAGGTAGGGCAATAGATTTCCTGTCACACAGAGGTGTGACCACCTCCCAGACAGGACTTAGTGTATTGGGCTAGGGTGGGGGCGCTTGCCAGCGCCACTAGACTGCTTTGAAGGGCACATTTGGTACCCTCCTTGCATACTCCAGTTGGAACCAGTTCAGGGAGCCGTTGGCTCCAGCTCTGGCATTAAACTGCACAAAGGACATGGGAGTATCCTCCCCACTGTCCTGCCCTTCCTCTGGGAGGGATCCCTGAAACGCCCCAACCCTCTCTTTAGGGTACTTAAGAGCTTACCTGTGGGTGGTTCTTTAGATTCACCATGAGACAAGATTCATATCTGAAACACCTTCATCTTCATTGGACTTCACTTTGGGAACCGAGACTGCTCCGGGAAGACTCCTGCTTCTCCTGGTCTCGTCGTCCTGTCAGTCTTCTGCGTCGTCTGTGCCTGTGCTCCATACAGGTTCTTCTCCAGGCCTGTGGACATCCAAGACACCCATAGGAATCTCCCTTGGAGTGAAGGAGTCATTCCCCCTGCTTCTGAAGGCACTGCAATGAAGCTGACTGGTCTGTTGTTCCTGAACTCCCATAGACTTTGAAAGGTTCAGCAACACAGGTGGTGGTTCTGCAACTCCCTCGATGTCTGCACTGAAGCCAGCATCCTTCGTCGAAACCGCTGGAGCAGTATCCCTGTGCACTGCACTTGCCGTTGCCAAGGCTTGTGACTCTTCTCCAGAGATCTTCGGGCTCCAAGAAGCTCCAGCCTCCAGCTTCTATTGCTACCAAGATCGTCGTCCTCACCAAATCCTCTTCAGCGTGGGCCTGCATCATTGGTTAGCTGCTCGAGGTCCTCTTGCAACTCCTCTGCCTTCAATCTGTGGGTCCTCTTGAGGATCTTCTTTGGTTCCTGTGGGCTTCCCTGTTTGTTTGGGGCCTACTCTGACTTACCTGCAGTTGGTGAGTCCCTTGGCCTTTGCTGGTCCTGACACTGCACCTTTTTCGTCTGCCACGATTGTTGCCGCTGCTGGACACTGACACCCTGGCTTGTGGATGGCTCTAGGTCTTCCACAGCATCACCTTGTCCGCACAGCTGCAACTTCAAGGGCACAGTCAACTCTCCTGCATCTTTCGACATAGGTGGGCATTCGTCTTCCATGCCTCCTGGTCACTCATGAGTGGCAAATACTCTGTCTCCTCAGCTTGCAGGTACCTCTCATCCTGAATCCACCCTTGGATTCCACCGGACTCTTTCAGCTTCTTCGCCAGCAGCATCTTTAATGAAGTCCTCCATTGTGGTCTACGGCAGTATCCATAGTTACTTCACTCCTATGCACCCGGCTTCCCTGGTGTAGGTATCCTGGTTCCCGGGGTATCCACGGGTGGTGTGACTCTCCAACCTTCCATCTTCCACTGTGTTTCTTCCGGTCCTCTCAGTAGGGTCCTTCTCCTTAGAACCTGCAACTGCGACTTCCCCTTTGACTTGTATTGAGCACGCAGTTGTGTTTCCACTCTGCATACAGCCTCCGAGCGGTTACTGGGTACTTACCTTGGGTGGCTCCTTGGGTCCACAGCTCTTCTAAATCTTCTGGTCCAGTCTTGACTTAGGTCGTGTGTCCATTCCACTTTCTTATGATATGGTTTGGTCTTCCTCAGGAGACCACTGTGTATTTGTGCTACTTACATGTTCTATTACTGAGATATTGTGTGTATTGAGATTATATCTCCAGGGAGGACATATTGCAAGGTGTTAGTGTTTATAATATACTAGCTGCCTGTCCCGACGTTGTCCGGGTATAAAAAAGATTTACCTGAAGGACGGCAAACTTTACCGAACGCTACCCCACCGCTTTCCAATGCACACGCTCACACACAACGCTGAAGGGCACGCACACCTCGCCCCGTGCACAAACGCTAATCTCATCACAGTAAGATTAGCGTTCGTGCACGTCGTGAGGTGTGCGTGCTGTTCAGCGTTGTTGTGTGAGGGCGTGTGCAGTCTGAGACGTGTGGGCGTGTGCATTCTGAGACGCCTGCGTTTATCCCCGGTTGAGATCGGTAACGCTTATGCCCACAAAGGTTGCTTCGCAACATATGTTATTAACGCCGCCTGAATGGCAATGTGCGTGAATGCGGCGCACCTTGTGTCTTCTATACGAACGTATGAGAAGTGATTATAACTCGTGAATGGAAAGGCACGCTACTGAATGACGCAGCCATTTTTTTGTTATAAAATTTGTGGCAAGCCCCTCTGAGAACGCTGTTGTGGTACGCCCCTCTCACAAAGTATAATGTGTGTACTTTGACACGGCTACAACCACGCCCCTGACACACCCACGGCCCTCTGAGTGTGTAGTTTGACACGACCATGCCCACCTGACAACAGTTACGGCCACAAAGTAAAATGTGTGTAGTTTGACACGCCCACGCCAACGCCCACAAGGGACTACTTTACCCCTAAGGTTCTTTGACGTTTCTAATGTATATGGTGGCCACCTGTATAGCCTATGTCCATCTGCTGCAACTCCCTTTCCAATGCTGTATTGGGTGTTGGGATTGGTGCTGTACTTCTTGAGTTTACCCGCCTCAAAGGTGTCAGCTCTCTCTTTATAATAGTAGTATGGATATGGATATGGATACAGATTTTTATACTACACTGTGGTTCTTTTTCACTTAACCTACACTAAATAATTAGTACAGGTAAAACAATCTGCTTCACACTCCTTCTGGACTGAGCCTGAAGGCTGCTCTCTACAGCTACCACTTAGAGAGCTTTCTAAGGTTGCATAAGACCACTAAATCACCACAAGGGTTGTCTGAATTAGTGCAGGGAGCTCCACTTACATGAGTGAGCACCATATACTAAGCCAGTCCCTGCAGTTGGCAAAAGTTGGTTCTTCAGAGGACCTAATCGAGATGTTAAATTCCTTTTAAAATTTACCAGCATCAACACATATAACCCCCGGAGTTCCTCAACCTTTGCAAGAACACAGGTGTGTGCCTTACACAGTGGCCAAAAAGCCATTTTGATTGCTTGGACTACAGTGCGTATCTCCCTAATCAATATTTTCAGTGTGTTAGTTTCAATGTGAATTTTAAAACAAAATGGTGAGATTGACTGAACGGATGCTTGGCAGCTTGTTCAGGTTTAAGAGCAGAGAAATTGTGGGCCCAGGGAGCTCCAGGTGCAGAGAGCCTGTCACAGGGATTCTTCAAATTTTGCTGATAGATGCGCTATTATAAGTGATGCATATTCTGGCCGGAGTCTCTTAGAGACAGGTGTCTTACAAGTTGGCATCTAAAAAATGGCTACTTCTTTTCTGGGTTTCTAGGGAGATTTAACTCTAGTCAATTTTCTGGTGGTAATGCATGAATAAGGAGGTAGAACAAGTTACTTACCTTCAGTAACAATATATCTGTAAGAAACAGGTTAGTTATAGATTTGGACTGGATCCGGAAAGTTTTTCGCCAGGAGTTCCCCTGCGAGTCAATAGGTGGCGATGGTCGGCTCCACGTCCGTCGTGGTCGCCGGGATGACATCACGGTAGCTACATAGATGCCGCTCTGGCGCACCAATGTTCGTTATATACATGACTTTCGATGCCAGAAGCGCAGAGCCAAGACACTGACCACTGGTGCACACAACTAGGGCCCTGAAAGGAAGCCCTTAACCCTAGAAGTCAGTTCGTAAACGGGGAGGATGGGTGGAGCGATAAGGAATCTCTAAACTAACCTAAGTTTCTTACAGATGTATTGTTACCGAAGGTAAGTAACTTGTTCATCTGAAAGAAACAGTTAGTTACAGATACCTTACCTTAGAATAGATACCCCAGCAATACCAACCCCGGAGGTGGGTCTGCGAACTAAGTTCACACCAGGAAGTCCTGGAGAACAGAACAGCCAAAGAATCAGTCTGTCCGGACTTGGCTGTCCAGGCAGTAGTGTCCTGTGAACTTGTGCAGTAATGCCCACGTAGCTGCCTGACAGATTACATTAAGGGGGACTCTCAAAGCAGTGGTAGCTGCCGTCGCCCTGGTGGAATGGGCGCGCAACCCCACTGAAGGCTCCTTTGCCAAGGAATAACAAGTTTTGATGCGCAAAACAACCCATCTGGAAATGTCCCATTTGGGCACGGCCCGACCTTTTTTGGCACCCCAGTATCCAACAAACCGGGAACAATTTTGTACAATCCAAGTAAAAGGAAAGCGCACGTTTTGGATCCAGACGGTGGAGCCTTTCTTCTTCTTTGGAAGGTTGCGGAGGTGGAAAGAAAGTATGCAAAGTGATGGTCTGTCCAATATGGAAAGGAGTAACCACTTTAGGAAGGAAGGACGGACGAGTTTGAAGGACAACCTTGTCCGGATGAAGTCAGAAAAGGAGGCTTAGAAGAAAGTGCTTGGAGCTCACTCACCCTGCACGCAGAGGTGATAGCCACCAGAAAAGCAGTTTTCAAGGTGTGAAGCCTGAGAGGACAGTTATGTAGCACCTCAAAGGGAGAGCACATTGGATATGTAAGAACCAAGTTCAAGTCCCACTGGGGCATTACATAGGGAACAGGAGGAAAAAGATGAGTAATGCCCTTAAGGAAGCGATTTACAACAGGGGACTTGAAAAGAGAAGGCTGATCAGGAAGCCTAAGGAAGGCTGAAATAGCCGAGAGGTAGCCTTTTAGAGTGGCCAGAGCAGGGCCCTGCTGGGCCAAAGAAAGGAGGAACAAGAGAAGCTAAAAAAGAGGGGCGTAAAGTGGATCCACAGCCTTTGCTGCGCACCATGCCACAAATGTGTTCCATCTGCAGGCATATACCTTCTTCGTAAAGGGACGGCTGGCTGACAAGATAACATCACAGACTTCGGGTGGCAGGTCAAACGACGTCATCTGCCGATGCTCAATCACCATGAAAGAAGGTGGAGGCTGGACTGGTTTGCGTGGAGGACCGTCCCCTGCTGCTGAGACACAAGATCCTCCCGAAGAGGCAGTCTGATCGGAGGATCGATGGCCATGTGTAGCAGCTCTGCATACCAGACTCTTTGTGCCCAATCCGGAGCCACAAGAATCACTTGGGCCCGGTCACGCTTGATCTTCTTCAGCACTCTGGGAAGAAGTGGTATAGGCGGATAGAAGACCGCAACTCCACTCCCAACGAAAAGAGTCATCTAGCGAGTGCCGCCTTGCAATTGGCGTGCAGTGCCCTCTGAGATCTAGACGCAATCGGACAGGTTCCCATGATGTTGTGCCCACTGGAAATTCAGGTCCCACTGCAGAGCCCTCATATGCCATCTGGCATGGTCCACCCGCAGGATGCAGGAGGCCATCAGGCCCAGTAGCCTCAGGGTCAAACTGACCAAAACCCTGAAATAGAGGCTGAAAGATCAGAATCATAGCCCGAATATCCCGGACTTGCTGTTTGGGAGTATAGATCCGAAACTGCGTTGTGTACAGAACCGCTCCGATGAAGAGGAGCTTCTGTGAGGGAGTCCGGTGTGACTTCGGCATGTTGATGGAGAACCCCAGCGAATGCAGGAGGTCGGCCGTTGTCTGGAGATGGGAGTCGACAGCCTGGAGCGAGCGTACCTTCAACAGCCAGTCGTCGAGATGGGGAAGACTGGAACCCCTGATCTGCACAGACGAGCTGCGCCTAACGCAATCACTTAAGTGAACACCCGAGGGGCGCTGGTAAGGCCAAAGGGGAGCAAGGTAAACTGAAAATGCTTGTGGCCTACCGTGAACCGCCGGTGGGCCGGCAGGATGAGGATGTGAAACTAAGCGTCCTGCAAGTCCAACACTACCATCCAGTCTCTAGGGTCGAGGGCTGACAGGACCAGAGCGAGCGTCAACATTTTGAACTTCTTCTGGAGGAGGCGGTTGACGTTCCTGAGATCCAAGATAGGACCCAGGCCTTTGTCCTTCTTGGGCACTGGAAAGTAGTAGGAATAGCAGCCACGGCCTAATTCTGCAACAGGAACATGCTCGATGGCTCCTTTGGCCAAGAGTGCCAAAACTTCTTGTTGGAGAAGGGCCAGATGATCCTCCGACATGTGATGGTACTGCGGAGGCATGGATGGAGGGTTAGTCTCCAAGGGGAGGGAGTAGCCCCTACGGACTATTTTCTAAACCCACCTGTCTGACGTGATGGTGCACCAGTAGGGGAGGTGATGGTGAATCCTGCCACCAACAGGCGTTTGGTAGCCCTGAAAGGTTGGACTAGGAGAGTTTGGAGGCTGCTCCAGAGGGGGCTGTGCTGGACTGGCCCGCCCGCTGGTCCCCAGAACCACGGCATTGGTTCCCACATCCCTGGCCACGCAGGGGCTGAACAGCTTGCGCTGGCCTGTGGCTCTGGGAGGGACATGGTGGGGCACCCCTTCCAAGGCCACGAAAGTGGCGAAAGGGAGACTACGCAGGGTGGGAGGTGGAGAGGCCCAAGGAGCTAGCTGTAGCCGAGAGTCCTTAAAGCACTCCAGCGCGTTGTCTGGCTTGTAGCCTAATAGGCGATGGCCATCAAAGGGCATGTCCATAAGAGGGGATTAAACATCCCCTGAAAAACCAGTTGACCTCAACCAGGCGTAGGGTCAAAAGGCTACCGACGTGGAAATCGTCCTGCCTAGTGAGTCGGCGGTATCAAGGCCACAGCGAATGGTAAACTTTGCTGCGTCTCTCCTCCGGGCACTGGGGCACCACTTGCGCCACCGTCCCCCACACAGAGTGGGTGTAACGGCCCAACAGACATGCTGTGTTCACCGACCACAGTCCCAAGCTGGAGGAATAAAACATCTTCCTGCTAAGATGGTCCATCTTTTTGGATTTCCCAACAGGTGGTGCGGTAGGGAATACCCCTTTGGAGGTGGAGGCTTGGACCACCAATCTCTCAGGGGTGGGGTGTTGGGAGAGGAAAGTGGAGTCGCCGGGCGGTGGCTTTGGGCAACCATTCTATCCACAGTAGCCTCTGTTTTGGGCCTAGACCAGGTGAACAAAAGGATGTCGGTGAGGGCTTCTCTAATGGTAGCAGGGGCTCCGAGGAGCTCACTGCCGGTTGAAGCACCTCTGTCAGGAAGTTAGTCCTGACTGCCACCCTGGGTAGCTCAAGGTTGAGAGCCTCGGCCACCCTACGCAACACCACGGCGTAAGAAGCTCCCTCCTTCGTAGCCACGGTAGGAAGAGACAACATGCCATGGTCTGGTGATGTATCCAGATCACTTGCTTTCCCCAGTTCCTCTCTCCAGTCCGGTTCATAACCCAACTGTACAGTTAGAGGGTCTCCAGACCCCTCCCGGTCCTCCTCATCCTCCCCTGGCTGCCAATCTGCTCTCAAAGAGTCAGGGTAGAATAGGGGCACAAAAGTACCCATCGGCACTGGATCCAGCGTCGGTCGACCGCTGCGGACGTAGTGCCGGTGGATTTGGTGCCAGGGAGGTGTAATGAGGTTGATCAGTGCCGATCTGGATCCAGGCCTGGATGCAAGGGGACCCTGCAGTGCTGGGGATGGAGCCACCGCGCCGAAGGCCCAGGGCCCCCAGCAGAGTCCTCGGGCCCGAAGGCAGAGTCGGACTGCCCAAAGATGTAAATGTAATGTAAATGTAGTATACTTGTAAATGGCATGCATTGCTTCGTAAATTTGGCAAAGCTGGGCAGGGTTCGCTTCGGGTCCCGGGAATGGAGGAAAACCCAGAGTCCATCATTCGTGCTCCGCATGCGGAGCCGCGGGAGGGGCACCACCCCAATCCCTTGTCGCATAGGCCGACGGACGGGGAGAAGTCAAAGAGCGATGATGCTTCTTCGACTTCTTCTTGTGCTTCGACTTACCTGACCCCCGAGTGCGAAGACTTGGAAGCAGAATGATGATGACTCCACGACCGGTCCCTCGACCTCCTCTGAGACCTAGACTTCAAACGGCGCGGAGCCAACTGCTGGGCCTCAAGAAGCTAACGTGAGCACTTTCACACAGACTTCAGATTCAAGGTCAGGCAGTCGGAGAACGACTTGTGGTCATGGTCCAGCTCCAAGCAAAACAGGCATGCGCGATGCGGATCCGTCACAGACATCAGTCGGCTACTGGAACCGCAAGCCTTGAAGCCGGGCATCCCTGACATGCACCAGGAGTCGAAGAATCGAAAATGGTGTCAACAAATGTAAGCAAAAAGTCAGTCAAAACGTGACTGGAGGTACAGCTCTCTCCGGATCTCCGCTAGCTGGCGCAGAAAAAGAAAGAACTGACGTCAGCACACGAGGGTGGCGTCTATGTGGGAAACATCCTAAACAATGACTCCAGAACAACGAGTTCCGCAGTCACGAAAGCGAAAGAACGACTTGCCCGAACAACGACTTACCCGAACAACGACTTGCACGAACAACGGTCTAGTGTTCGGGCAGGGAGGAGTTTGTGAAAGTCGTTGTTAGGAATGTTTCCCAGCCTGCAGTATTTACGTGTGTGACGTACGTCATGAACGTGATGTGAAGAGTCATTCATTCCTGACAAAACAAGACCGGATGAGCGTAGAAAAGGAAAAGGTAAGAGAGGTTGGGTTTTTAGGGTAGTTATTTTTAGGGTTTTTAGAGGTAGTTATTAGGGTTAGAAGGTAATCGTATTTATTTAAAGAGCGGGGGTATTCAGTTTTAGAGGGCGGGGTGTTAATATAAAGAGGATAGGAGGCTTTGGGATTCGTTTGATGGGTGTGTGGGTGATCGTGTTTGATTTTAGGCTGTGGGAGAGTTAGTGTAGTGTGTTTGGGTGATCGTGTTTATTTTTAAAGTGTGAGAAACTAGTTTTTAAGGGGTGTGGGGATCGGGGTACTAGTTTTAAAGCATTTTTTAACACGCATTCCTTTACCATGAAAAACGTGGTAAAGGAATGCGTGGTAAAAGAAATCGTGGTTTAACAAGGTCGTGGTTGCGACCTCGTTGTTAGGGAAGTCGTGGTTGGGGAAGTCGTTGTTAAGACATACGATCGTCTATGTAGCTACAGCGACTTCATCCCGGCGACCACGACGCCAATGTCAGACGCAGAGCCGACCGACGCCAGCTTTCGACGCGCAGGGGTACTGCTGACAAAAAACTTTCCGGATCCAGTCTGATGCCTGGGGCTAATTGTAAGGTAAGCAATTTATAACTGTTTCTTTCAGACTTTTTTTTTAGGTATTTTGATTTCTATCAGCAGTAGGGTTTCTTCTACAACTGTCTATAATAATTAGCATGTTTTGCTATTGTGATTGCGTCAGTGACCAACTTCCCCTAACTTAGGGTTGCGAACTGCAGGAACTAGTCTAGCTTCCGCTTCTCTATTGGCCAGCCAGAACTGTAATTTTGAGTTTCCTATAGAACGGTCTATAATAGTTAGCACGTTTCAGCTCTTGTGATTGCTTCAGTGGCCAATTTACCCCTAGGATTGAAATCTGCAGGGATTATTAACCTTGCTTCTGCTTCTCCATCGGCCCACCAGTAAAGTAATTTCAAAGCCTTAGCACCAGATTCCAAAATCCGGTGATGGGAAATCATCCAGCCACCCTTGCTAGTTCAAGCAGACTTTGCTCCACTGAAAGTCTATCTATCTTTAGCCAAGTGTGTTATCATCTTGCACAACCATTGGTTGTTTGTCCAGTTTATTAATCTCCTCAGAAGTGCCATTATACACCCAGGTTCTGAGGGACACCAGGTAACTCCATTATTTTTTAAGGTATTGCTCCGGACTCTCGGAGCAAAGTCTGGACACTTCCTGTTTTTTGCATTTGTAAATAGATCTTGCTACAGATACCCAGAAGCAAAGGACACTTCATGTAGCACTTTGTCATTTATGGCCAACGAGTGGCCCTTGCAAAAAACATATTCAATGAGTCTGCCTCCACATTCTGGACAACTCAAAGGTGAAACATCATGATGTGTAAGTTCCTGGCTATGAGCCATTTCCAAATCATTTGTGCTAAGAGAGACAACAGTATAGCTTTGGGATCATACGGTCAGTTTAAACAAGCTAAAAACGGTTTATTGCGGGTACAAAATGGGGAACCAGGTTGCCCTCATCTCTAGCAGGTTTATATAGTGCAGACTAGCTTTCTGGGACCATGTGTGTTTATTTGTGGGGGATCCGTGTGAGCTCTACATGCATTACAACTGTTGTAATGTATTGTTGAAATAGGACCCCTCTGAGGAGATTTTCCATCTGAGATTGAATTGCTGCTGATGCGAGTCTGAGTTCTCACTGTCACCATCATCATCCAGACACTGCTGAGGCAGTCTCATGTGGAGACGGGTGTGAAGTACTAGGAACATAGAGGCTGCTACAGATCACAATGGTGAAGAGATCTCATAAACTGGAGTTGTGATGTCTTCAAAAGATTTTGACATTTCAGACAGATAGGATAAAAATCTCCCCTCGGAAGGAATCACTTTTGCAGACTGCATGTTATGTATTACTGCTGAGCAGTGAACGCACTACCCTTGCATTTAAAGTGACTCTGCCGGGCTGACTCGTAGATCTAGCTTGCTCAGAATGTCTAGAGTTCCATAGAAATGCAACTTTTTACCACGTTGATGCTATAATGACCTCGTCATACAAGTATGGATAGACAAAATCCTCTATCTTCTGACACACAGATATTGTTTTGCTCTTTGAGAATATTCTTTGAGCGAATTAAAGGCCAAATGGTCGGTCTTTGTATTGGGAGTGATTTTAACAACAAACTTCAATAACTAAATTTTTCTCCTTGGAAAATGGAAACATGCATCCAAAATGCCTATTGCATACACACACACCCTTGCCGGAGATTAAGCTAGATTTGGTGCTATGCTAGCATCTGAATGTTACCTACCATGTGTAAGCTATGTTCATCTTTTCAAGTCCAGAATAAGTCTTAGTCCTTGCTGCAGCCCCATTTTCCAAACAAGAAAAGTAACAAATAATTTCTCTTTCTTTTTTGGGAAGATAGGACCAATTTCACAGCTTCCTCACCTGAAGAATACCGATCTGTTGTTGGAGCTTCTCCAGTTGAAAGCGGAATGAATTATTTGAAAGGATGGCTAGAAGAGATGACTTGAACGTCAGAGAATAGACACATTGCACACCATTGAGAACCAATCCATCTTTCCACTCTAGAAGTTCATCATGATGCTGCTTCCCTCAAGTGAGTGATGTACGAAAGAGGGGGAAGGCGGGAGTCACTGTTTACCTTCTGCGTGTTTTCCTGCGAATGGCACCAACTGCTGGCCACATTTGCCCTGGTAAAAAATGTGTTGCTACTACTCCTAGTGTTGATTTCACTTAAGGGTCGGAACCTTTGCTGGAAATATCTGCGATCAAAATGCCTGTTTTGCATCTTATTTCTTTTCTTAGGATTACAGTTTTTAAAGTTTCTATTGCAGTATTCATATGTTACATTTCAGCAGCAGGAGTATTTAAAAGCATAGTACCAGAAAAAGGCAGATGTAGAATAACTGCACTTCATTGTTTACACCTGTGAGCCACAGTTGCAATGAGCGTCGCATGGCTAGGCTATGACAATACCAGGAGCTGTAGGATTAGACAACCTTCATGATCTAGTATGAGAGCATCATCCGTTTGAACAATACCTCAAAAATCTTCCCCATCTTCGCAAGGATGTCTATGAGAGAAAAGTTGCAATGTGTCCCACAGGGTTCTGTCGAACAAGTTACTTACTTTCAGTAACAACTTTCCTGATAGAGACTCGGTGAGGAAGTGCCTCTTGACATGGTTAGCCCCCACTTTTTCCCAAGTATTTGATGCTGTTTTGATTGTAGTGCACAGGGCCCCTGGCAACAAAGTCCCCTATGCCAGTGCTTCTTCTCCAAAACTGTTCCACAATTGGCACTGTAGACCCATGTAAGTCCCTAGTAAATGATACTTAGGGCATTGGGACTAAAGCGGGTCCCCTTGGGACCCCTCACCTAGATCTTGCAGACTGCCACTAAGGTATGCATAGACTGGCACAGACAAAATGACAAAGTCAAAATGGCACACTGTGTGCCATGCAAACTAGCACTGCCTAAGGTATAGGTATGTCACCCCTCTAACAGGCCTTACAGCCCCAAGGCAGGGTGCACTAAATCATATGAGCAGATAAGCCCCTACAATATTTAAGTCAATTCGTAAGATATTGTAAGTGCCAGGGAAGCCCTAGAAAGTATATGGGATGGAAGCTCGACAACTTAAGTTCCCCAGAACCATGATGGCTTCTCTGAACCCAGGAGTAGTTGGCACCAAACTACACCTCTCAATAAACTGACACTGATGCCAATGTGGGATTTACTGAAACATGTACTCGGAAGGCACCTCAGAGGTGGCCCTCTGAAAACCTACCAACCCTGGTCGGGCCACAGACTGGCTTGAGGCAGCCTGCCACCACCGAACAGGTTTCTGGACCCCTGGGTCGAAAGTCTCTGGGACCAGAAAGAAATCACAGGCTGGGTGGAAGTGTCGCACCTCCTCCCCCAGGATGGGCACAGTGCTCGAGAAGAAAGCTTCAAAGGCCTGCCTCCTTTGTAATGAGATCCCTAGTCGCTGCTGCTAGAAGCAGATGGAAGCCCCAGGGTTACACCCCCACTTTGGGCAGGAAAACCTGAGACTAGGAGGTGTGTCCACCACTGCCAACTCCACCCCTAGGGTGAAGGAGGCGAGGTGAAATACACCTCTCAGTCCCCGCCATCTTGAAGATGGAGGAGGGGGGTGAGACTCTTTCTCTCCCATAGGAGGGAGGTATAATTGAGGGTGTAGACACCCCAGGTAAGGTGCCCATTGGGCTGCCCATCACTCCCTTAAAAAACCCTAAATGTAGTATTTAGGTGGCTCCCCCAGACCCTGAAACAGTTCCTGCCGGCCTAAGAAGAAGACGCTGTGCTTAAGAAGACTGAATATGCCTACTGACTTGGCTCAGGGCCTACCAGCCTGTCTGCAGCCCTTGAAGATCCTGCAAAGAAACACCGGTCCTGCAGTAGGACGAATTCCCTCACCCACCAGGGGGTGGCATGCTTCATCATCTGGAACCTCCTCTGTGAGGGAGGAGCTCAGTGATGTTTTAGTTGTAGGTAACAAGAGTTCTCCTAAAACCATCAGATGAGCCAGGTGTGGAGGGAGTGTATGTGAAGATAGTGGATGTGAAGTTAAAACGAACTCCTTGGTATGTTAAAACTCAATTTTAACGAAACATCAGGGGTCAGGGCTAAAATTGGTGTGCGAGCCATGCCTGGAAAATTCAACCTTGCATTACAGAAAATAAGTGTCCTGTACGTCCAGAGATAGCATCCAGTCTCCTGGTTCCAGGGCAGACAAGACTTGCACATGTGTGAGTTTGTATTTCTCCTTTCTCAGGAAGAGATTGAGAAGGCACAGGTCTAGAATAGGATGACGGCCTCCATCCTTCCTGTTGGATACCAGAAAGTAACAGGAATAGCAACCACGACCTACTAGCTTGTCCTCTGCCTGACTGTCCCACTTGGTCAATCAGGGAATTGTCAAGCATGCAACTCACCCGTGAGGGTCTGAAGGCACGGGATGGGGTAAGCAGCTCCGGTTGATGTCTAACGGGAGCTCGTTCCAGGTCTTGGCTGCGATCAGGCTCTGCGGATGCGTGGGATTTCGGGCGAGGTCAGCAGATCAGAGGTTTCTCTGGAGTACGTGGAAGGAGATTCCCTCATTGAGGAATTGGGGTCCGGTGTTGTGGAGGCATTTGTAGGCGAGGGTGAGTGTCTTGAAGGTTACTCTCTTCTTGACGGGGAGCCAGTGGAGGTCTCGCATGTATTGGGTGATGTGTTCTTGTCGGGGGATGCCAAGGACGAGTCTGGCTGCGGTGTTCTGTATGGTCTGGAGTTTGCGGAGCAGAGACTTGTTGATTCCAGCATAGAGGGCATTTCCGTAGTCCAGTCTGCTGGTTATGAGTGCGTGGGTGGCGGTCTTTCTTGATTTGGGGGAGATCCATTTGAAGGTCTAGCGAAGGATGCAGAGGGTGTTGAGGTGGCGGCAATGGCATTGACCTGTTGGGTCATGGAGAGGGAGGGGTCTAGTACGATCCAGTGGTTCCGGGCATAGTCCCTGGGGGTGGGTGGGCTGCCGAGGGCAGTTGGCCACCAGGTGTTGTCCCATGCAGTGGGGGAGGGTCCGATGACCTGTCTTCTCCAAGTTGAGCTTCAGACAGCTGCTGCTCATCCAAGATGCAACATCCTTCATTCCTTCCTGGAAGTTTAGTCTGGTGGTGACGGATTCCTTGTTGGGGGAAGAGGATGAGCTGGGTGTCAGCATAGGATACTAAGTTGAGTCTGTGCTGTCTGACGATGGCGGCGAGGGGGACCATGTAGATGTTGAAGAGAGTAGGGTTGAGTGACGATCCTTGACATACTCCACAGTTGATCTCTGCGAGTTCGGAGAGGAAGGGTGGCAGTCTGATTCTTTGGGTTCTGCCGGTGAGGAAGGAGCGGAGCCCTTCGAGGGCGGTTCCCTGTATGCTGGCGTCGTGGTTTCTGGCGGTGAGAGTACGGTGGGAGACGGTGACGAAAGCTGCAGAGAGGTAGAGTAGGATCAGGGCTGCTGTGTGGCCTTGGTCGAGGAGGGTGCGTATGTTGTTTGTGGCGGTGAGTAGAGAGGTCTCAGTGCTGTGGAATCCGGATTGGTGGGGTTCTCTTCAATGAATTTCGTTAGTTGGGCGTTGACGGTCTTCTCTGTAACTTTGGCTGCCAAAGGGAGGAGGGAGATGGGTCAGTAGTTTTTGAGGTCCGAAGGATCTGCTTAGGGCTTCTTGAGCAGGGGCGTGACTTCTGCATGTTACCAGTCATCAGGAAAAATGACGTTTTGAAGGTGGTGTTGATGGTGCATCATAGTTCTGGTGCGATGGCCGTGGCAGCTCTGTGGAAGATGTGCGGAGGGCAGGGGTCCATCGGTGCTCCTGAGTGGATGCATTTCATGGTCTCCGGTGGTGGTTGGGGTCTTGGCGGAGATGGTAGGTTGGCAGGCATTATTGGAGGAGGGAGTGGTTTCAGAGTCCTGTATCCTTTCGTTGAAGTTATCGTAGAGGGACTTAATTTTCAGATGGAGGTAGGAGCGGGGCTTGTTGCAGAGGTCCTGGGAGGGGGTAATGTCCGTGGCCTCGCTGGCGCGTTTGGATGATGCTGAAGAGTTCCTTCGAGTTGCTGGAGTTGGCGGTGATCTTGTTCTAGATGAAGGTCCTTTTGGTTGATCTAATGAGTTGGCGGTATTCTGTCAGGGTGTTTGTGTATGAGGTGCGGTCAACTGACATTTTGCTGTTTCGCCGATTCGTCTCAAGAAGTCTGCAGGTGCGACTGGATTCTTGGAGGTCGGTGGTTAACCATGTGGCCTTTCTGGGGTGCTGCCTGTCGGGGTTGCGAAGGGGTGCGAGTTCCTCTGCGCAATTGGTGAACTATCTGTGTAGTTCTTTGGCTGTGAGGTCAGCGTCGGTGGAGGGGGGCTTTGCGGTTGAGGGTGGAGTTGAGGTGCTCCTCAGTGACTATGCTCTGGTTCCTATGCAGTGAACGGGGTGCAGGTTTGTCGACGTGGCAGTGTACGCAGTTGTAGTCTGTCCAGAGGGGTTGCGTGGTGTGGCTGAAGTGGATGTTCCCTCCTGTGAAGATGGGGACAAGGGTGTGTCCTGCCTTGAGGGTGGGGTTGGTGACTATCTGTTTCAATCGAAGGTTGTCCAGTAGGGTGGAGGAGTTTGGGTCGCTGAGGTGGAAGTTGAGGTCTCTGATGAGTATCTACTCCATGGAGGCGATGGTGGGGGGTGCAACAAGGTCGGCGATAATCGTAGTAAACGCTGTTCGAGGTCCGGGGGCCTGTAGGTGAGAATGCTGCATAGGGTGGTTCTGGGGCCGGTATGTATCTGGAAATTGAGGTGTTTGGTGGTGGACGGGGAGTTGCTTGTGCTGGAGGTGGTGAGCCAGAGGGAGCTCTTGTGTGTGATGACAAGTTCTCCTCCAGGGCGGTTCTTCCTCTGGATCTTGTATCCATCAGGGAGGGCTGTGTTGAAGTCAGGGGCGAAGGTGGAGTTGGTCCTGGTTTCCATGAAGAAGGCAAAGTCGGGCGAGATGGTGTCGAGGAGGTCCCAGATCTCTATGGCATGTCTGTGCATGGAGCGCATGTTGAGAAGGATGCACCTCAGGGCTTCGGGGGTGTTGGCGTTTGGCGTGGGGGGCGATCGCCGTGGAGGTACAGAGGGTGGTGAAGGTTCAGCGGCAGTGTCGACAGTTGAACTGGCCGTGGGTGGATTTTGGTGTAGACAGATGGCAGTTGATGTTCCCTCCGGGGTTGAGAGCAAGGAGGGAGGCGGAGTCGTAGCAGTGGGTGGCCGGCGATCCAGGGTTTCTGGCTTTGGTCGCGGCGCAGAGGGATGCAGACAGGCTTGCCTTTGGCACGCCCATACTGCGGCTGCCATTAAATAGGGACGCGCATCTGGGAGGTGGGAACGGCAGGGGGAGGGGCCACAGGGGAGAAGGGGGGGGAAAGGGCGGCGAGAAACAGGCACAGAGGAGAAAACAAGGGCACAGGCCCCAAAAACGAATGGGCAGAAAACAGTCCCAAACAGGAAAAAAATTACAATAAAATTACAATACAGACAGACAAAAGACACAAAGACAAAACGGGCACAACAACGCAGACAGACAGATAAGAGTGGAATAGCAAGGTTCTCCCACTGGACCACCAGGGATGAGACGCAGGCAGGAGCCTGCGGGTGGAGGAGGGCATTGATTACCTACCTGGGAGAGAGGTGTCTGGGGCAGTGGCAGGCGAGGCTACAGAGGAGCTGCTTGGGTGGGGGGCGGCTCTCTGGCCAGGACTGCGGGAACCTCGTCCTCAGCCACAAAAAGATTATGCAGCTTGCTGGGTGTGTAAAGATGCGGTTGGAAGCCACTTCCGCGGAAGATCAACTGGGCTTGGCAGGGTGCACAAGCACAAGGACCTGGCAGTAGCTCAGCTGTCATTAATGCGCTCCAGCACGGAGTCTGCTTTCTCTCCAAAGCAGAGAGCCTTCCTATAATAATAATAATAATAATCCACATTTGTAAAGCGCACAATCACCCGTAAGGGTCTCTAGGCGCTGGGGGCCGTCGGGAAGATTAAGCAAGCTATTGCCCAGAGTCACATGGTGCTGGGCTAACCTGCCGCCGGAGCCGGGGATCGAACTCCTAGGGCATGTCCATGAGCCAAGCTTGGACACCCTCCCCAAAGAAGCCAGTGGTTCTCATCCAGGCATGGTGTCGAAGGGCTACCAATGATGAAATTGCTCTGCCCAGCGAGTAAATCATGTTCAGCCCACATCGTATTGTGAACTTGGCTGCATCCCTCCCATCTGCGGTACAAAAGGGGGTGGTGATGGACGGAGCATCCAAACCAATCATCCGAGCATCCCTCCCATCTGCAACAGGTTGAGAAAGTATGGCTTGAGCCTCCTCCGAAACCCTGGGCAGCAGTTGCACCACCAAGTCCAGATGGTATGAGAGTATCGGCCAAGAGACATGCAGTATTCCCAGACAGCAGTGCCAGGGTGGTGGAAGAGAACATTCCTTTTCTAAGAATCCAGCTTTTTGGATTCCCTATCTGGTGGAGTTGTAGGGAATGAGTCAGAGATAACCTTGGAGATGAGGCCTGGATCACCAAGCTCTGTAATGAGTGAGGAAACGGCGGTCGCCTGGGGCAGGGCAATGGTCGCAAGCAATCGTACTATGCACAGGAGCCCTTGTGCAGTGCTTCATTGAAAGGGAGTTATGGTTCAGTGGGGACAACTCCCACCTGAAGCACCTGTCAAGACGCTCATCTTGACTGCCACAAAGGGTAGCAAAAGGTCTAGGAACATAGCCGCGCTTCACACCACCACTGCGAATGAGTACCCCTCCCCTCCGTAGTCACAGTAGGGGGAAGAGACCAGGCCAGTGACTGGGGGTGTTCAGTCCACTGGTATCCTCCAGATCCTCATATATCAGTTGTGCTTGGGATCCTCTAACTGGAATCCATGAGGGTCCGCAGACTCCTGCCAATCAAGGTCTATCAAATGGATAAGACACCGGCTTCAACATGAGGGGTCTGCCCCCCTATCTGCATCGGACGACACTCGTCTGGCTCCGTGACAGTCCTGTATTACGATGGGGATGGACCTGCTGTGGAAAACCGGCTCAGTGGGGGGTGTGGGGGGGTCAGGGGCATCAGCACAGGAGCGATCACTGCGGACGGTCGAGGTGGCTCGACTGGCACAGTTCCATCAACTGATCCAAGGGGCCCAAAGGCGCTCCAGAGCATACAGACCTCCTAAATATGAGGTGCATGGCCTCAGAATTCATGTAACTGGGCAGGGGTCACTTGGCTCCTGCACAATTTGGGAGGTGTGGAGACTGCACAGGCTCCACTATAGAGCTAGGCCTCGAATGCAGACTCTCCCTAGTCTCGTCAGAGGATTTTGCTAAATGTGGTGAAGGTGAAGATCTTTGACGTCTTGTTCTTCTTGTGCCTATGACTTACCCGATTTCCACGATGACTTCGACTGCAAAGACGATTACCCGGAGTGGCACCGCAAACGATTTAAGGATCTTCCTTTTGAAAGATCTTGAGCATCGCTGCTTCGAGGAGCCTGAGGGACCACTCTCTCAAGGCCTTGTGGTGCATGGCGCGGCAGTCAATGCAGGTCTTGGCAACATGGTCACACTCCAAGCACCAGAGGCACACCAAATTTGGGTATGTCCCTGACATCTGTCAATGACAGGCGCCAGAAGGTTTAAACCCATCTTTCCTAGCAGACATCCTGGCACAGCAGGAGACAAGGTCTTGAAAAATCTTGACAAAAAGTCAAAAAAGTGTCAGTCAAAAAAGACTGAGGGTAGCTGTTCCTGGATCTGCGCTGACTGGCATAGAGAGAAAAGAACAGAGTTAAGCGTGCTGGGGATGTGTCTATATAGCCGCCATGCATGTCACTTCCAGCGTGGATGTCGTCCATGACGCCACGTGTAGCCGAACACGTGCCACCTACCAGCAAGCTCACAAAAAATGTCCGGCTCCAGTCCGACACCTGGGGAATATCCTAAGGTAAGGAATCTTGATGCTAGAAGTCTCTATCAGATATATCTGGCAAGTAAATCTGTTCTTCTAGCAGCTTTAATAACAGTAGCAGATGTACAGCTATTAAGTTCTGCTGGACGCTTCTTAGCAACTTCATTAAAAGAGGTTAGGGCAAAATAGGGCATGCAACACCGGGGGAGGGAGTGGATCTGACAAGGAAAAACAGGGGAGTGGAGAAGGGATAAAGGAGGACCACGTAGGACGAGCAACAATGCGGGTGGAAGGAAGGTAGCAAGGGGGTGCAAGTAAAGTGAAAAAGAACCCCTGTAAGTGGAGAGTAGTGGAAGGACACTGGTCAATACTTCGGCCATGCTCTAGTGAAGGGACAAATAATAGAGGAAGTCAAGCCGGCACTCATTGACTAAAGAGAATCAAGGAAATAAGAGTGCAGATGAAGACAACGCATGGTAAGCAATGGGTGGGCTCTATGACCCATGCCGGTAAGTAAACTAAAAGGTCTTGTAAGCCACAGTGCATACACAGTCTCAGGTAAGACCCCAAATACAGGGCATTAGGGGAAGGGAGGGGGCAAAGTATCAAAGAGGTGAAGGTGCTGACCAAACATACTGACTAACATGAAACAACCAACAGTGCCCCCAAAACATTTAGGGGAACTAGGGTGAAGCCAAGAAAGTATGTAAAGGAGGGGCAGGAATGTGCCCTGCCAGAGGGGGAAACAGTATTTACCACACAGGTAAGTACTTATACCTTTGCAACGCAGGTAAGATTGATTTTTTTTCCCAAATAACATTTTTTATGGTTTTGTTTTTTTAAGTGATGTTAGGGTTTAGAGGTAGGTAGCAGTAGGGAAGAGATCAGGTTGATTTTAGTGTTTGGGGTGGGTAGAGGAAAAGGGCGGTAGGGGTAATTTTAGAGTTTAGGGTGGGTAGAGTTAGAGAGGTAGTAGCGAACATACGGTTCAGGGTGCGTAGAAGTAATGGCCATCAAGGGTAATGTTAGGGTTTGGGTTAGGTGGAGGTAAAGGGAAGTAAGGGTAAGTATAGGGTTTGGGTGGCTAGAGGTAAAGAGAAATAAGAGTGAATTTAGGATTCAAGTGTGGGTAGAGGGAGGTAAGGGTGAAGTTAGGGTTTGGGAAAGGTAGAAAAATGGAGGTATAGGTGAATTTAGGAGTGGGACATGGCTTAGCCAGCCATGATGGTGGACGTTATTCTGTAGTGCTCTGCTGGCCAGTCCGATAGTCGGTAATTCTCCGCACGACACACCAGCCAAAGACGGCGCAATGACACAAATAATCACAGATGTAACACTACCAGCATCCTGGCACCCGCAGATTGGTAATGATTAGCCCAGCGGGACTGAGTGCCCGATGTAAGAGGCAGGCATGACAACATGGCAGAGGCCTATCGATCCGGGACCAAGATCGGGCCACCCAGGCACCAATGGAAGACTGATGATAGGGTCAATCCCAAAGTCGTGACACCTCTGTGGTGCTGTCGGCCTGCAGCAGACACCGGAGCTCGGGCATGGGTGCTGGGAGCTTGAAGGAGATCTCCCCTCCCCTCAGCCATGACATTAAGGCAATTTGGGGCACGGCGCAAAGAGGCAGTGCGGTGTGCATGGGCCAGGCATGGTGTCCTCCTGATGGCGTGAGGGCCTTCCCTGCTCCTCCACCCCAGAGACCAAGAGAACATTTGGCGGCACTGATCCAGCGGGCTATAGAAAATATATCATAAACTACGCTACCCAATTTCATAACCTATAAACAAAATTCTAAACTATACATGGACCCATTTATGAACCTGATATATTTTGGGCCTACTGAATCAGGTGGTCAGAATAAATCTATATACACATTATATACACACTATATACATTTTATACATTTGCAGAAAGAATATTGTCATTAGAATAAAACCCAACCATTTAAATGACCACCATAGGCGACGTGATCTAGCTAAAGGTAACCTATACTTCTAAATAACCAAGACCAGCTTGTTTGTCAAAAGTAAGATTTTATTTTCTAAATTATGGTATATAAGTTGTAAGTTTTATAAATGAAATTTATTTGCAATAAAGCAAGCATGATGGTAAGGAAATTGAGAAAAATACAATTTAAGCAATTAAATCAGTTTAAAGAAATTATATAAAGTTTAGCATTTCTAAAACCTATTTCCCTAACTGAGCTAAATAGACAGAAATTAAAGTAAAGATCTATGAGGATTCTTACGTGCTCCACGCAAAGTCCAGCAGCACATCACCCTCATCGGAAAGTCAGAAAGCAGCAGCCAGCCCAACCCTAAGGGCATGACTTTTTATACCTTTCTACGCTAACTAAACTAGCAAAGGAAAGTTTTCAGAAATACTCGACGTCCCATTGGCTGAGAGTGACAAGTGACATGTCACCCGATTCTTAAAAAGTTCCACAAAATCATGTCTTACAAAGACCATTGTCTCTTCCACGTGAAGCCAGAGGCTTCCTGCAATTGCAACTTTGTTTTAAGTTATCCTCGCAGCTTCCATAGTCTTACAGTGCAGCTTCCGCGGATGCCAAGTTAAGGACTGACAAAAAGTTCACTTTCGACCTTGGCCATGTCCGACAGAATGATGTCAGCTCATCAGTTTTTGCTTTGTGGATGCAGCCTCAATAAACGTTTTAATTCAGAATGGGCGTCTCGTGACTTTCTGCAGAATTACAGATCAGCTTTTATTTTGCGGCTCAAATAGCTAGGCCTCAAAAGCAGGCAACTTATGATTTCTAGTATAAAACAAACACAAGAAAAGTATTAATGTAAGAAATAAAGTATATTCTGTATCCACCCCATGGTTTACTAAATAATTAACCCACCCGATTAATCAAAATGTTACCTAGCGATTGCAAACAAATAAAGCAGCGTTTATATTTACCAGTCTCCGTTTTTCTATGAGACCCATATGCACCTAGAATAGTAGAAATGACATCACACAGACAAGAAAAAGCAAAACAAGCACATGCTTATTTAAGTTTGCAGCAGTTAGTAATGACAAAAATGAAAACAATAAATTATTTTATTATTTTGCACGAACAAAAAGATGCAACATTTATGCACGTTTATGAGCACACATGTTAGTCCCCCCACGTGTAAAGTTTAATCTAGGTTGTATTAGCACGACATATCACAAATCATTAATAATTTTATTCATGTTATGGAAATGTGACTTTGCGAGTTTAAACAAAATTTTGTTTTCTATCTCGCTCCATCAACTCCCTCATCTGGTGATTAACAAATCACCACACCAGCACTCAAAATTTTTATAAACTAAATTTATTAGAAATCGATTCAAATTCAATTGTATTAGTAAACCTAAAAGTCTGTTTCAGCATAATCTTTGCAATTGACATGACGCTCTCTATGTAACTCCTGCAACTCAATCTCCCTTTCCTCTTCTTTTCTGAGTTTATAAATTCTCTTCTTTTCTCTTAAATGTTTCTTTCTTTTATGCAACAAACAACCTACTTTAGTCAAAATAAAAATGAATATAATTATAATCAAAGGTGCCAGAATCTTGCCAAGAATTGAACTTCCGATATTATGAAACCAGTTTTTAATTGCTTGAAACCTATTTGAAAGTTTCCCAGTAAAATCTTCTTCTTCTAAAGGAATTATTTCAGAATGCATTTGTGTAATATTCTTAATATACATTTCAATATTTTTACTTTCATCCGGTATATATGTACAGCAATGTTGGACATGTAAAATACCACAGACTCCTCCCTCTTTTGCTAGGAGTATGTCTAAAGCCAGACGGTCTTGAATTACCATGGATCTAATTGCAATAACTTCAACGTTCACTAATTGAAATCCATCAGCAGTGTCAGTTGATAATCTATCAACTATAGTGGACAATTTTCTGATTCTCCCTGCATTTAGGGTTATACCAACAAAAGGTATTACAGCTTGAAAAATATCTCCCAGAACTTCAGTAAAAGTTTCTCTTTTAGCTCTATTTACATAATTATGGATTTTAAATAATCCTTCTGAATCTCTGTCAACATGAAACACTTTAGGAAAAACAATTCCCACATAACAAGTTCCATACCAATGGTCTGGAAGGTTGTAGTAGGCCTTGTCACCACAAACAAAATAAATTCCAGGAAAGATAGGATCTTTTCCACCTTTAAATCCCCAACCTCCCATAATCTGATAAGTATCTTCACAGTTGCTTGCACCTACAAAATAATTATCAAAAAGTGTGTTATCTCTTCTAATGCAAAGCTTTCCACTAACAGGTTTGTCTATGTGAATTGCAATATTTTCAAGCATTTTGCCATTTAGTTTCTCATCCTCTTTTTGCCAGAATGATGACTTAGTCTGCTTGACTAATTCATTTCTCTTATAAATTGCTCTTCTCTCCTCAACCATATTCAGAAATTTCTTCCCTTCAGCACTTAATTTACATGTTAGATTATTCTTGTAAGCATACTCATAAGTGAGTTCATTAGTAACAAGGAAATATTCTCTCAATTGTTTAGCTTTCTTATGCTTATTTAAAGCATTATCAATCTTGACATTAGCAAAAATCTCATCATAATTTGAATAGTAATATTCTAAACGACCAGTTTGATAAAATAAACTAGTTAATACACTACATGTAACAGCATAAGTGAGAGGAAGCATATTATATGTTACTCCCTCAGAAACAGAAGCGGGTAACTTAACGCATACATAACAATCCTTAGCATCCATTACCTTTACATATTCACTCAAAAGCTTTGTGAAAGTATTACTTGAAAAATCACCTATTGATTTATCTTGATGAATGTTAGGCTGATGATCAATAACCTTTGCAGATGCACTATGTTTAGTTTGGCTAACCAGAGCTTTGCTTGTTATGTTAACTTTGTGTAATTCTCTATTCATTTCTAAGGGTATAATCACAGCTAGTACTAACCAGAGCAGAACTAAAATGAGCAGACACACCAGAGTCATCTTACAGCATCTTTTAAAAACAGAGCATTTTGAAGTGCTCTCCTTAATGTAAGGCATTTTTAGGTTAGTTTTAGCCTCAAAAATAAAAATAAAAATAAAATAAATTTTAAAATTTATATACACCCCCCTTTTAAAATATATTTTTCTTTTATAACCCTAAACAAGATTTCTTCGACCTTATGTCATACATAAGTTTTCTTCTACTAGACAGTTTTTCTTCGACCTTGTGTCAACTAACAGGATTTCTTCAGCCTTATGCCAATTTAATAATTTTGTACTTCAATCATTGTCACTAATTTCTTGGATTTCGTTTTCTTCTTCACTACTATCATATATGTCTATAACAGGTGGAATTACTAAGTAAGTCCACTCAGGAGACTTGTATTTCTGGTTTGGTCTAATTATTCTCTTCCCTTTTCTTGATATCACTTCTATTTTCCTCCCAACTCCAACTTCTTTTCCAGGACTCTTTTGACTACTTATTTCTTCAACTTGTTCTATTGGCTTTTTGATTAATCTCACTCTCAACCTTCCACCAGGCCAGAAGTCTGCTTTTCTCACGTACTTTTTCTTTGGTTCAGAATTATTTGATTCTGATTTCCAAGTCCTTTTCTTTCCGTTTTCACTTCCACCTTCCACGTCACTTTCTTCAGTTTCGTAGTCTGAAATTTCAATTGACTCAGGAACTTCTCTATACGGCAATTTTACTCCTTCAGGAACTTCACTTTGTCTTCCATCACTGGTACTCGGTAATTCGTTCTCCTCCTCTTCCTCAATTACCTCTAGCTTCCCAGATTTCGGATTTTTGTTCCTTACTTCAGAGCTTGTTCTCTGCCTTTCGATACTCTCCTGGTCTGAAACTTCTTTTGGTTCAGCTTCTTTGTCTTCAATATAGACAACCGAATCCTCAGTTATCTTTCCTTTTAGCAGATTCTCTTCACCTTCAGAATCTATTTCAATTATTTCTAAGTCTTTTCTTGTCAGATTTCCATTTACTGGCACAGTTTCCAGATGTCGACTTTCTTGTCGATCTTCAGAATCTGGAATTATTTCACCTTCAGTTCTGTCTTCTGCTTCAGAATCAGAGTCATCTGTGGTATCACTTTCAACATCAGAATTCTCAGGAGTTGGTATTGGAATAGTATGACTTGGATGAATCCAGCGCTTCAATCCTCTGCACTTTACAGCATTAGTAGTGATCAAGATTACCTGCCTAGGTTTCTGCCATCTAGGAGATAGACAATTCCTCCTCCGATGTACTTTCGTTCTGACCCAGTCTCCAGGTCTCAGATCATGTGTCAAAACTTTGTCATTTGATTGTGCTTCAGTTCCCACCTGATTAGATACAGAAGTTACCATATCAGATAACCTTTTACAGTAATCCAAAATTGCACTGTCATTTATGCTCAACAGTTTACCTACAGGTACAAAAGCTTGCCTCATAACTCTTCCCATCAAAATTTCATGAGGACTCAAACCTGTCTTTTTATCTGGTGTACTTCTTATTGACATCAAAACAAGTGGAAGAGCATCAGTCCACTTCACTCCTGTCTCTAGACACATTTTCCCAATTCTGTTTTTGATAGTTCCATTTATTTGTTCAACTACACCTGATGCCTCTGGTCTGTATGCACAGTGTATCTTCTGCTCAATGCTCATAGCTTCGCAAATTAACTTCAACAGTTTGTTATCAAAATGACTTCCTCCATCACTCTCAATAGTCACTGGAAAACCGTACCTTGGGATGATTTCTCTGAGCATTAATTTTGCTACTGTAATTGAATCACAATGTCGTGTAGGAAAAGCCTCTACCCACCTTGAGAACAAGCATACAATTACAAGTACATATTTCAAACAGTTGTGTAAGGGCATTTCAATGAAATCTATTTGTAACCTGGTAAAGGGACCACCCTCTCGACCAATTATTCCTGTCCCCACCACTGATTTTCTGTTTGGATTCATTTGTTGGCATGACAAACACCTTTGACAAAAAGATTCTGCAATGGTTCTAAATTTTGTATTGAACCATGTTTCTTTAAACAGTCTGACCATAGAATCTCTTCCTAAATGTGCAGGACCATGATATAATCTGGCCATGTCAGAAATCATGCAATTTGGTAAAACTACTCTGCCATCTTTGTAAACCCACACTCCATCTTCATCACGTTGTCTACAATCTGATCTTAACCACTGGTCTTTTTCTTCATCATCTGCTTCGTTTTGTAAATCTCTAATCTCATTCCATGTTTCTACAACAGTTGTTAGCATTAATGAATTTGAATCAGTTTCTGTACTTCTATTCCGATTGTAAGAATAATTTTTCCTTGCGCAGTACTTTGCTGTTTCATCTGCGAAGGCATTTCCTTTGGAAATATAATCAGTTCCTCTAGTGTGTGCTGCACACTTGACTATGGCAATTTCTTTTGGCAATTGTATTGCTTCAATTAATCTTCTAATGAAAACTGCATTTTTAATTGGTGATCCTGTTGATGTCATGTATCCTCTCTGTGACCAGAGTTGTCCATAATCATGCACAACTCCGTATCCATACTGACTATCAGTAATGATGGTAACTCTTATATCTTTTGATATTTCACATGCACGAATTAAAGCAATCAATTCAGCCACTTGTGCTGAACGAACTCCTTCAAGACATGATGCTTCTTCAACATCTTCGACTGTACAAACTGAGTATGAAGCTTTTAAGACACCACCTTCGGATCTTAAGCATGAGCCATCTACAAAGTAGACAAAATCCGATTCAGGCAAAGGTCTGTCTTTGATGTCTTTTCTTGGTTTTGTGCAGAATTCCATGACATCTAAACATTCATGTTCTGTCTCGATGTCATCAACAATTTCAGAATCAGGCAGTAATGTAGAAGGATTCAGATTCAAACATCTTGAAATCGAAACATTATCTGCTCCCAGTATGATTTTCTCATACTTTGTCAATCTGCTACTTGTTAAATGTTGAGTCTTACCTCTTGTCAGTAATATTTCAACTGAATGAGGCACAAAAACTTTTACAGGAAATCCCATAATGATTCCTTCACTTTGTTCAAGACTGATACTTGTAGCTGCAACTGCTTTTAAACAACCTGGTAATGCTTTTGCAATTGGATCAAGAACTGCAGAGAAATATGCAATAGGTTTCTTTAGGTTCCCATGTCTCTGAATTAACACAGATAATGCACATCCTTCTCTCTCACTGCAATACAGTTCAAAATCTTTCTCATAATTTGGCATACCCAAAGCAGGAGCTTGGCATAAGCTCTTTTTCAAGTTTTCAAAAGATTCCATCTCAACATCATTGAGAATAATTGGATCTTTTACATCTGATTTGGTCAGTCTTTGTAGTGGTTTCGCAATTACTGAAAATCCACTTATCCATTGTCGACAGTAACCTACCATTCCCAGGAACATTCTGACCTGTCTTTGTGTTCTTGGCGGTAACATTGCTTGAATCATTTTTATTCTCTCTATTGTTACTTGTCTTTTTCCCTTTGCAATTCTGTGACCAAGATATTTCACTTCCTGTTTGCAAAACTGTAGTTTTGCTGGGGACACTTTATGTCCTTCTTCTGCAAGGCGATTTAACAGAATTATTGTGTCTGTTACACAATTTTCTCTTGTCTTTGCAGCTATTAACAAATCATCAATATACTGCACCAACGTAGACCTACCTGGTAAGTCTAAATCTTCTAATGATCTTTTTAACAGTTCGTTAAAGATTGAAGGACTTTCTGTATAGCCCTGAGGGATTCTTGTCCATCCAAGGGTCTTACCTTGGAATCTGAAAGCAAAGATTTCATAACTGTCTGGATGTAGAGGAACAGTAAAGAATGCATTGCAAAGGTCAATGACTGTGTACCATTCAGCATCATATGGAATCTGAAATAGAATTACTGCTGGATTTGGAACCACAGGACAACATGGAATAACAATTTGATTAACCTTTCTCAAATCTTGTACGATTCTAAATGTTCCGTTAGCCTTTTTAACTCCCATAATTGGTGAATTACAAGAGCTACTCTTCATTTCTTTCAATACACCTTGCTTGATTAATTTTTCAATTACAGGTGTAATACCTTCAATTGTCTCTGTTTTCATTTTATATTGTGGAGTGTTTGGAAATTCTATTCCCTGCTTTAATGCAATTTTAACAGGATCTACGTTTTTCATCAGACCCATCTCATTCCCAGTAAAATCCCATATTTCAGATTTCACTGTTTCTTTTAGCTCTTCAGGTAAATCTTTTTCTTCAAATGCAGGAAACAATTTTGTTTCTTCTGCTTCCATCATCATCATTGTCATTCTGTACAAACCATCTTCCTCCATTGTTTGTAATTCAACTCCTTCAGGAGAACAATATATTCTGCAATTCATTTTACATAGGATGTCCCTACCTAATAGATTTACTGGACTACTATTACAAACCACAAATCTGTGTTTGTCTCTGTAATTTCCAATTTCAACTGGTACTGGATCAGTTAAGTCTGTTTTAATTTGCTGATTACTTACTCCGACAACTTGGATGGTATCCCCAGAGAGAGGTAGGTTTTCAATTTCCACTGATCTAACAGTAGAACGGGTAGCACCAGTGTCCACTAGAAAAGTGATGTCTACATCATTAACTTTCCCATTTACATAAGGACCAGACTGGTCAACCTCAAGAGTGGCTCCAACAACACACTCTTCCTCCTCTCTCGGGCACCGTCAGCAATAATCATCAGAATCACTGTCTTGGCTTTCTGTTAATAAAAATTGTTGTGAAGCATTTTGCATTTGAACCCTTTGCTGCTTTTGCTGTTTTTGTGGTTTTATTACCTGTTCACATCCCTGAAATCCCACGTTTGGATTATATTTTTGAACTCCCCCACAATTCGGAAAAGGTGGTTGTGGCAACTGGTCCTGACGATTATTCACCTGTTGTTGTTGCTGTTGTTGTAATTGTCGCTGAATATTAAATTCATTTAACCCCTGTTGCATCTGTAGCTGTTGCTGCACGTTAACACCATTCTGCATCTGTGGATTCAATAAGGGATTCTTTAAGTTTCTAGGAGGATGAGGACACTCGTCCCTCCAATGTCCAATTTCGCCACAATTAAAACAAGGTAATCTTTGTTTCAGCTCTTCTATCTTTGGGCTAAATTTCTTTTGGAAATTATTACCTTTAAACTTTCCTTGTATCTGGTTCGTATTTCCAGTTTGAACAAAATTAGTGTTCTTATTTCCCATGCTGGCAATCTGTTGCTCAGCCACTTTTACCTGTGCCCACATGGCTTTCTCCTTCAGCTTCTTCTGTTTTACTTCTAATTCATCGCTACAATATTTTGCCTTTCTCAGAATATCATCAATAGATAGTGCTTGCCATCCGACAATACTAGTTCTGATCATTTCTCCAATTTCAGGTTTTAGTCCATAAACAAATCTATAGATAAAATGACTCATGTCTTTCTCATCTAATTTTTCATAACCACTGTATTGTTTAAATATTAACAGTAGTCTTTCATAAAAAGAATGAACTGATTCTTTTGTTTCCTGCTCTGTTCTTTCTATTTTAACCCAATCAACTTCTTTGGGTGGAATTTTGTTTTTCATCCAAACAATTACTTTCTCGTAAAAATCCATTACAAGTGGATTTGGGGCACCTGTTTCTTTGATTCGCTCAGGTTCTGTTTTTGGCCAACTAATAGATATTTTACATTCTGTCCAAAGATCAGATGGAACAACAATGTCAAAAAATCCATCCAAATCAATCCACAGAACTTTTGACACTTTGATAAATCTATCGACTTGCCTGTACCACTCAACAGGTTTCTCTCTTAATTTAGGAAAGTCATTTGTAAATAATAGAATGTCCTGTCTTGACCATGGGACATGAACATATCCTCCACCTGCAACTTCTCTCATTGGAAATTGTTTTGACATCCTTTCTAATCTTTCATCTTCCTTCCTTTTAGTCCATTTCACTCTCCATTTGTTCAGTTCTCCTAGCTTTTTGATATAGACAATTAGATCTTTAATGTGAACTATTCTTCCCATTGAGTTCAAACTCTCAATGTCGCTTTCTGAGAAATCTAATCTGTAATGTTTTGCAAAATTCTTTTGTTTACTCACATCGATTTCAAGTTCTGTAGCTAGATCTTCTAATTGATCATATTTATTTTTCGTTTTCCATTGAATACTTTTGCAAATGAATAATAGTTCATCATCTCGATAGTAATTTAAACTATCTGGGCCAATTGTTCCAATTATTAATTCTTCTATATTTGCTTTTAATTTGGCCACATCAAGCTTTGGTGTAGTTACCCTGACTTCAGGACTTCCTACATCTGACATAGCACCCATTGGTGTTTTTGGAGATAAATCCTCATTAAAGGTTAAATCAGGCATTCTCGATCTAGAAGTGTTTAATTCTGTCAATTCTGAATAAGATTTTTCAGCAGGTTTTTGAATTTCTGTATTTAAAGGAATAGTTAATCCAGTTTTGTTTGTATTTCTTTGATCAAATACAGGCTGAACAGGACCTATTGTTACTGGAACTGTGACAACTTCCATGCCTTTTGTCATTCTTTTAATTAATTCTTCTTTAGACCTTAAGTATTCATTATAATCATCATCCTCAACATTTCTTGTCTCTCTTGTATAATCTTTTGGAGGTTCCCTTGCTCTTGGAGTCATTGAAAAATGTCTACCCTCATTTCGAGCATTCTCAAATTCTGGCCTTCTAGGAGTTTCAGTGATTTCACAATTATTTGGATAAAGTTTAGGAGCTTCATTAATTGGAGGTGCACTCGGTGAAGTTTCAGTAGAAACCACCGGAGTAGACCATGATCTAGGAGGTCTCAAAGGCTGATTCGGCTGTTTATTTCTAGCAGTTGTATATATTTCTTCCATAATTGCATCCTCAGATTCACTTTCCATAGATTTTCCTGTAGGAGAACCCATTACCATTTCATGAATTAAATACAATCCTTCACTCATGTTTCCCTGTCTCCACATTCGTAATCTATCTTCATGAGTTTCTCTTTTCCATGATGGATTTTTAGAAGGTCTTTTAATTCCACTAGCTTCTCTTTGTAACTGATACATCTCATCTTCCCACTCAACTAAAGCTTCAAATTGAGTTGGTCTCGGTTTTGGAACAAGAGCATTCATTTTCTCTCGTAAGTTTCTTAAAACTCTTACATTAAATGAACCATCATCAGGCCAAGCCAAAACACCATCGTTTTTAGTATAACGTTTCCAACTGTCGAACCATAAGACAGTATGATATCCGTATTCACCTTCCATGTACGCTGCAGGTGTTTTATACTTATGAAGTAGTTTACCACCTCGCGTTTCGATTTTCTTGTCAGGTGAAAATAAATTCTTAAATTTCTGAAATAATGTTGTCTTTTTCTCAACATGTTTAAAATGATAACTCATTTTTAAAAGTTAAATTTAATTCACAAAATCGTTCGTAAATTATTTCCGGGATGTTCCGCAAAACAACCAATCCGTGCGCGAAACACACTAACAAGCCAATGGCGGTTGAGCTACGTCAGTCTCTTGCTCAACCAATAAATGTGGAAAATTTTCGAAGGACCAATCAGCTCACAGGCCGTCAGAGACTCAGGAGCCAATCAGAATACAGCTTGTGACGTAGGTCACCCAATCCCAGCGCGGCTCTGTGACGTACACAGCAGCTGCGGTTTCTCGCTTCTCACTCCTGGCGCTTACCCCTCCTTCACAAAATCTTTTCACAGCGCCATTTTAAGAACACTTTTCAGTGTAAATTAATTCTTAACAATGACTATAAAGACAACATCTGTTCGTTTCACTAATTAGGATAGTTTACATACATTCAAGTATCCACACTTCGGAATAGACGGCGCTATTCGCACTAAGGATAATATTCAATTGTCAGTAGAGTAACCTTACCCCACCCTTCTAACACGTATAATTATGAACTCGCTTTGCTCTGAACCCACCGCGAAGTGAAAGTTCTAAGAGTTCCACTTGAACATAAAATACAACTCAAACTCGCACTTTTACACGGAAAATTCCCTAAATTCAAACACACACGAAATCCGTACAGGACTCTCACCTGTTTATAGAAATCATGCACCGTTAGCAAAATAACGATGTTATCCGTACAGGGCTCTCACCTGTTTATAGATATGAAACATGTACCCGTACAGGACTCTAACCTGTTTATAGATAATCATGCACCGACATTAAATTTTACCCTTCACTCAAGCTCGGATATAACTAATACTCTCATCACAGTGAGTTTTATGGAAGGCGCTTTGTCCCTATTCTCATGCTGCTTTGATTTCTTAGAAAATCCTCACTATACAAGAATCAGACCTAGCCCTAAAACTGTGCTGCTCGGCGACAACACTATGGTACACGGCGATACCTCTTGTGATACTCGGCGATATCACTACAAACTGAACAGATGGCTTGCGTGACTAATTACTCGCCACACAATCTATACCGGTATAGCTTACAGATAGGCACGAGAAACAAACTTAACAAGTGTTAAAACATTAATCCTATTTGCATACCATGACGCAATCCTTAGCAACCAACATGTTACCTTGGTTACCCCTTAGCAACCATCAATTTCTGCTACCAGATAATTGATCCAGCGGGCTATAGAAAATATATCATAAACTACGCTACCCAATTTCATAACCTATAAACAAAATTCTAAACTATACATGGACCCATTTATGAACCTGATATATTTTGGGCCTACTGAATCAGGTGGTCAGAATAAATCTATATACACATTATATACACACTATATACATTTTATACATTTGCAGAAAGAATATTGTCATTAGAATAAAACCCAACCATTTAAATGACCACCATAGGCGACGTGATCTAGCTAAAGGTAACCTATACTTCTAAATAACCAAGACCAGCTTGTTTGTCAAAAGTAAGATTTTATTTTCTAAATTATGGTATATAAGTTGTAAGTTTTATAAATGAAATTTATTTGCAATAAAGCAAGCATGATGGTAAGGAAATTGAGAAAAATACAATTTAAGCAATTAAATCAGTTTAAAGAAATTATATAAAGTTTAGCATTTCTAAAACCTATTTCCCTAACTGAGCTAAATAGACAGAAATTAAAGTAAAGATCTATGAGGATTCTTACGTGCTCCACGCAAAGTCCAGCAGCACATCACCCTCATCGGAAAGTCAGAAAGCAGCAGCCAGCCCAACCCTAAGGGCATGACTTTTTATACCTTTCTACGCTAACTAAACTAGCAAAGGAAAGTTTTCAGAAATACTCGACGTCCCATTGGCTGAGAGTGACAAGTGACATGTCACCCGATTCTTAAAAAGTTCCACAAAATCATGTCTTACAAAGACCATTGTCTCTTCCACGTGAAGCCAGAGGCTTCCTGCAATTGCAACTTTGTTTTAAGTTATCCTCGCAGCTTCCATAGTCTTACAGTGCAGCTTCCGCGGATGCCAAGTTAAGGACTGACAAAAAGTTCACTTTCGACCTTGGCCATGTCCGACAGAATGATGTCAGCTCATCAGTTTTTGCTTTGTGGATGCAGCCTCAATAAACGTTTTAATTCAGAATGGGCGTCTCGTGACTTTCTGCAGAATTACAGATCAGCTTTTATTTTGCGGCTCAAATAGCTAGGCCTCAAAAGCAGGCAACTTATGATTTCTAGTATAAAACAAACACAAGAAAAGTATTAATGTAAGAAATAAAGTATATTCTGTATCCACCCCATGGTTTACTAAATAATTAACCCACCCGATTAATCAAAATGTTACCTAGCCATTGCAAACAAATAAAGCAGCGTTTATATTTACCAGTCTCCGTTTTTCTATGAGACCCATATGCACCTAGAATAGTAGAAATGACATCACACAGACAAGAAAAAGCAAAACAAGCACATGCTTATTTAAGTTTGCAGCAGTTAGTAATGACAAAAATGAAAACAATAAATTATTTTATTATTTTGCACGAACAAAAAGATGCAACATTTATGCACGTTTATGAGCACACATGTTAGTCCCCCCACGTGTAAAGTTTAATCTAGGTTGTATTAGCACGACATATCACAAATCATTAATAATTTTATTCATGTTATGGAAATGTGACTTTGCGAGTTTAAACAAAATTTTGTTTTCTATCTCGCTCCATCAGCACCGAACTGCGTCCCACCCGACTGCGACTCCTGCTGTGAAAGGCCGAGTGAGCCAGAGGACTCATCGGAGCCACTGGGGCAGAGGATCTGTCTTCCCAACCCGCTCCTGCAGCTCTGCACGGGGAGGCACCTTGTCAGCCAGGTCCAGGAAGAGCCGTGAGCAGGACACAGAAGCACAAACGTGATCCCCCTTTGGGTCCTGCAGAGGTGACAACATGAGATGAGGGGTGTCGCTGGAGGGGAGGGAGAGCAGGCCGCAGAGAGAGAATACTCCCTACTGCTGCCCGATCCTCCCTGCGTGCCTACGGGCTGAGGTTGCTGCAGAAGACCCCGTTGGATCCACTGCGCTCCCCCTACCGATGAAGCCACAATAGAGGCCTGCTGAAGCGGCTGGGGACCAGGTAGAAGCCCCCACTTGAGAAACCAGCATTTTGAGTGGCGCATCAATATCAAAACTGAGGTGCCCCCGACCACCAACATTGAAAGGAGAGATTGGCAGTGGCACGGGGAACCAGCCAGGTACACTTCTGTGGTGGTTTTCCTTACAGCTGGGACAACCGACAAGGACTTCCCTCAATGCCCATTAGAACTTCTACAGCCTCTTGTCACATCAAGGCAGTAGATACATACTCCTTACCCAAGACCCCTAAGGCCAAAGTAGATAGCTATCCTCCCTTGGGGGTGAGGAGAGACTATATTGAACTGAGACACCCTGCCAGGGCTACGGCAAGAGGGGCCCATTGGGTCCCTTTACACTGCGTCTACTTCTACTCCTACTCCTGCTCCGTCTGGCACCAGCTGCACAGGCTGTGGATGGCGCCGGTGAAATGGGGAGGCTGCGATCGGCCTCTGCAACCAGACTGTCAACCCCGGCGGGCCCACAAGTTCAGACAACAGACCCATACCGGAGGAGCATGGACCAGCCCTCACCACGTCAGATAAGCTGGACAAGCTCATAGCGGCTATTGAACACTTCCGAATCACCACGGAGGCCCACTTTCGGTCCCTTGTGACTGACTTCATGCTCCTCCAGGATAATCAACGCAAGCTTGCTGGCAGAGTCACAGATGGCAAAAAGGCCCGTGCCGACCTGCAGCTTCTTGCTAAGACAAGCATTGGAAATGCAATAGGTCTCGCATTAGGAAAGTTTGAGCGATTGGTATTGTAAATTACACTTTTTTATTTATGTGTTGGTTTTGAAAATAGCAAAATTAATAGCTTTGTCAGTTACAATGTCAATAGTTTTAACTTTCGCAAATGTGACACCTATAGCATTTGTAATGCCATGTGTGTTGTATTTACGTGACTTAGATGTATTGATATTACAAATAATGGCTTTTAATTTTGTAAATAATTAATACTTAAATAAAATTTATTGTAATTTATAACGTTTGTAAATAACTTTTGTGAAGATTATGTTCAGTGTATTTTATTGTGGCGAAAATCCAAGAACATTGCATTTGCACCTACACACACACAGAGCCACACACACACACACACACACACACACACATATATAGATGTGGTGGTGGTGGATCTGGGGGATATGGTGGTGGTGATGATGGTGGTGGATGTGGGGGTGGATGTGGTGGTGGTGGATGTGGTGGATGTGGTGGTGGTGGATGTGGTGGTGGTGGATGTGGTGGTGGTGGATGTGGTGGTGGTGGATGTGGTGGTGGATGTGGTGGTGGAAGTGATGGTGGGTGTGGTGGATGTGGTGGTGGATGCGGTGGTGGATGAGGTGGTGGATGTGGTGGTGGTGGTGGATGCGGTGATGGTGGTGCATGCGGTGGTGGTGGATGTGTTGGATGTGGTGGTGGATGTGGTGGGTGTGTTGGTGGTGGATGCGGTGGATGTGGTGGTGGTGGGTCTGGTGGATGTGGTGGTGGATGCGGTGGTGGATGCGGTGGTGGATGCGGTGGATGTGGTGGTGGATGCGGTGGTGGATGCGGTGGTGGATGTGGTGGTGGTGGTGGATGCGGTGATGGAGGTGCATGCGGTGATGGTGGTGCATGCGGTGGTGGTGGATGTGTTGGATGTGGTGGTGGATGTGGTGGGTGTGTTGGTGGTGGATGTGGTGGTGGTGGGTCTGGTGGATGTGGTGGTGGATGCGGTGGTGGATGCGGTGGTGGATGTGGTGGATGTGGTGGTGGTGCATGTGGTGGATGTGGTGGTGGTGCATGTGGTGGATGTGGTGGTGGTGCATGTGGTGGATGCGGTGGTGGTGGTGGATGCGGTGATGGAGGTGCATGCGGTGATGGTGGTGCATGCGGTGATGGTGGTGCATGCGGTGGTGGTGGATGTGTTGGATGTGGTGGGTGTGTTGGTGGTGGATGTGGTGGTGGTGGGTCTGGTGGATGTGGTGGTGGATGCGGTGGTGGATGCGGTGGTGGATGTGGTGGATGCGGTGGTGGATGTGGTGGTGGTGCATGTGGTGGATGTGGTGGTGGTGCATGTGGTGGATGTGGTGGTGGTGCATGTGGTGGATGCGGTGGTGGTGGTGGATGCGGTGATGGTGGTGCATGCGGTGGTGGTGGATGTGTTGGATGTGGTGGTGGATGTGGTGGATGTGGTGGTGGTGGTGGATGTGGTGGTGGTGGATGTGGTGGTGGTGGATGTGGTGCTGGTGCATGTGGTGGATGTGGTGGTGGTGGATGTGGTGGTGGATGTGGAGGTGATGGTGGATGTGGTGGTGGATGCGGTGGATGTGGTGGTGATGGACGCGGTGGATGTGGTGGTGATGGATGCGGTGGATGTGGTGGTGGATGCAGTGGTGGTGGTGGATGCGGTGGTGGTGGATGTGTTGGATGTGGTGGTGGATGTGGTGGTGGTGGATGTGGTGGTGGATGTGGTGGTGGTGGATGTGGTGGTGGTGGATGTGGATGTGGTGGTGGATGTGGTGGTGGTGGATGTGGTGGTGGTGGGTGTGGTGGTGGATGTGGTGGTGGATGTGGTGGTGGAAGTGGCGGTGGATGTCATGGTGGATGTGGAGGTGATGGTGGATGTGGTGGTGGATGTGGTGATGGTGGAAGCGGTGGTGGTGGTGGATACGGTGGTGGTGGTGAATGCGGTGGTGGTGGAAGTGGTGGTGGATGTGGTGGATGCGGTGGATGTGGTGGTGGATGTGGTGGTGGATGTGGCGGTGGATGTGGTGGTGGTGCATGTGGTGGATGTGGTGGTGGTGGATGTGGTGGTGGATGTGGCGGTGGATGTCATGGTGGATGTGGAGGTGGTGGTGGATGTGGAGGTGATGGTGGATGTGGTGGTGGTGGGTGTGGTGGTGGATGCGGTGGTGGATGGGGTGGTGGATGTAGTGGTGGTGGGTGTGGTGGTGGTGGGTGTGGTGGATGTGGAGGTGGATGTGGAGGTGGATGTGATGGTGGATGTGTTGGATGTGGTGGTGGAAGTGGTGGTGGATGTGGTGGTGGAAGTGGTGGTGGAAGTGGTGGTGGATGTGGTGGTGGATGTGGATGCGGTGGTGGTGCATGTGGTGGATGCGGTGGTGGTGCATGTGGTGGTGGTCGTGGATGTGGTGGTGGAAGTGGATGTGGTGGTGGAAGTGGATGTGGTGGTGGTGGATGTGGTGGTGGATGTGGTGGATGTGGTGGTGGTGCATGTGGTGGATGTGGTGGTGGTGGATGTGGCGGTGGATGTGGAGGTGATGGTGGATGTGGTGGTGGTGGATGCGGTGGTGGTGGTGGATGCGGTGGTGGTGGTGGATGCGGTGGTGGTGGATGCGGTGGTGGTGGAAGTGGTGGTGGATGTGGTGGTGGATGGGATGGTGGATGTGGTGGGGGATGTGGTGGGGGATGTGGTAGGGGATGTGGTGGGGGATGTGGTGGATGTGGATGTGGAGGTGGATGTGGAGGTGGATGTGTTGGTGGATGTGGAGGTGATGGTGGATGTGATGGTGGATGTGATGATGGATGTGGTGGTGGATGCGGAAGTGGTGGTGGACGTGGTGGTGGATGTGGTGGTGGATGCGGTGGTGGTGCATGTGGTGGATGTGGTAGTGGTGGATGTGGTGGTGGTGGATGTGGTGGTGGTGGATGTGGTGGTGGTGGGTGTGGTGGTGGATGTGGTGGTGGTGCATGTGGTGGATGTGGTGGTGGTGGATGTGGTGGATGTGGTGGATGTGGTGGATTTGGTGGTGGATGTGGAGGTGATGGTGGATGTGGATGTCATGGTGGATGTGGAGGTGATGGTGGATGTGGAGGTGGATGCGGTGGTTGATGTCATGGTGGATGTGGAGGTGGTGGTGGATGCGGTGGTGGTGGATGCGGTGGATGTGGTGGTGATGGATGCGGTGGTGATGGATGCGGTGGTGGTGGATGCGGTGGTGGTGGATGTGTTTGATGTGGTGGTGGATGTCATGGTGGATGTGGAGGTGATGGTGGATGTGGTGGTGGATGTGGTGGTGGTGGGTGTGGTGGTGGGTGTGGTGGTGGATGCGGTGGTGGTGCATGTGGTGGATGTGGTGGTGGTGGATGTGGTGGATTTGGTGGTGGATGTGGAGGTGATGGTGGATGTGGATGTCATGGTGGATGTGGAGGTGATGGTGGATGTGGAGGTGGATGCGGTGGTTGATGTCATGGTGGATGTGGAGGTGGTGGTGGATGCGGTGGTGGTGGATGCGGTGGATGTGGTGGTGATGGATGCGGTGGTGATGGATGCGGTGGTGGTGGATGTGGTGGATTTGGTGGTGGATGTGGAGGTGATGGTGGATGTGGATGTCATGGTGGATGTGGAGGTGATGGTGGATGTGGAGGTGGATGCGGTGGTTGATGTCATGGTGGATGTGGAGGTGGTGGTGGATGCGGTGGTGGTGGATGCGGTGGATGTGGTGGTGATGGATGCGGTGGTGATGGATGCGGTGGTGGTGGATGCGGTGGTGGTGGATGTGTTTGATGTGGTGGTGGATGTCATGGTGGATGTGGAGGTGATGGTGGATGTGGTGGTGGATGTGGTGGTGGTGGGTGTGGTGGTGGTGGTGGGTGTGGTGGTGGATGCGGTGGTGGTGCATGTGGTGGATGTGGTGGTGGTGGATGTGGTGGATTTGGTGGTGGATGTGGAGGTGATGGTGGATGTGGATGTCATGGTGGATGTGGAGGTGATGGTGGATGTGGAGGTGGATGCGGTGGTTGATGTCATGGTGGATGTGGAGGTGGTGGTGGATGCGGTGGTGGTGGATGTGGTGGTGATGGATGTGGTGGTGGTGGGTGTGGTGGTGGATGTGGTGGTGGTGCATGTGGTGGATGTGGTGGTGGTGGATGTGGTGGTGGTGGATGTGGTGGATTTGGTGGTGGATGTGGAGGTGATGGTGGATGTGGATGTCATGGTGGATGTGGAGGTGATGGTGGATGTGGAGGTGGATGCGGTGGTTGATGTCATGGTGGATGTGGAGGTGGTGGTGGATGCGGTGGATGTGGTGGTGATGGATGCGGTGGTGATGGATGCGGTGGTGGTGGATGCGGTGGTGGTGGATGTGTTTGATGTGGTGGTGGATGTCATGGTGGATGTGGAGGTGATGGTGGATGTGGTGGTGGATGTGGTGGTGGTGGGTGTGGTGGTGGGTGTGGTGGTGGATGCGGTGGTGGTGCATGTGGTGGATGCGGTGGTGGTGGATGTGGTGGTGGTGGATGTGGTGGATTTGGTGGTGGATGTGGAGGTGATGGTGGATGTGGATGTCATGGTGGATGTGGAGGTGATGGTGGATGTGGAGGTGGATGCGGTGGTTGATGTCATGGTGGATGTGGAGGTGGTGGTGGATGCGGTGGTGGTGGATGCGGTGGATGTGGTGGTGATGGATGCGGTGGTGATGGATGCGGTGGTGGTGGATGTGGTGGATTTGGTGGTGGATGTGGAGGTGATGGTGGATGTGGATGTCATGGTGGATTTGGAGGTGATGGTGGATGTGGAGGTGGATGTGGTGGTTGATGTCATGGTGGATGTGGAGGTGGTGGTGGATGCGGTGGTGGTGGATGCGGTGGATGTGGTGGTGATGGATGCGGTGGTGATGGATGCGGTGGTGGTGGATGCGGTGGTGGTGGATGTGTTTGATGTGGTGGTGGATGTCATGGTGGATGTGGAGGTGATGGTGGATGTGGTGGTGGATGTGGTGGTGGTGGGTGTGGTGGTGGTGGTGGGTGTGGTGGTGGATGCGGTGGTGGTGCATGTGGTGGATGTGGTGGTGGTGGATGTGGTGGATTTGGTGGTGGATGTGGAGGTGATGGTGGATGTGGATGTCATGGTGGATGTGGAGGTGATGGTGGATGTGGAGGTGGATGCGGTGGTTGATGTCATGGTGGATGTGGAGGTGGTGGTGGATGCGGTGGTGGTGGATGTGGTGGTGATGGATGCGGTGGTGATGGATGCGGTGGTGGTGGATGCGGTGGTGGTGGATGTGTTTGATGTGATGGTGGATGTGGTGGTGGATGTGGATGTGGTGGTGGATGTGATGGTGGATACGGTGGTGGATGCGGTGGTGGATGTGGTGGTGGTGGGTGTGGTGGTGGATGCGGTGGTGGTGCATGTGGTGGATGTGGTGGTGGTGGATTTGGTGGTGGATGTCATGGTGGATGTGGAGGTGATGGTGGATGTGGAGGTGATGGTGGATGCGCTGGATGTGGTGGTGGATGTGGTGGTGGATGTGGAGGTGGTGGTGGATGCGGTGGATGTGGTGGTGGTGGATGTGGTGGATGTGGTGGTGATGGATGCGGTGGTGATGGATGCGGTGGTGGTGGATGTGTTTGATGTGGTGGTGGATGTGGTGGTGGATGTGGATGTGGTGATGGATGTGGTGGTGGATGTGGTGGTGATGGTGGATATGGTGGTGGATGCGGTGGATGTGGTGGTGGTGGATGCGGTGGATGTGGATGCGGTGGATGTGGTGGTGGTGGATGCGGCGACAGTGGATGCGGTGGTGGTGGATGCGGTAGTGGTGCATGTGGTGGATGTGGTGGTGGTTGATGTGGTGGTGGATGTGGTGGTGATGGTGGATGTGGTGGTGGATGCGGTGGATGTGGTGGTGGTGGATGCGGTGAAGGTGGATGCGGTGGTGGTGGATGCGGTGGTGGATGGGGTGGTGGTGTATGTAGTGGTGGTGGGTGTGGAGGATGTGGTGGAGGATGTGGCGGTGGATGTGGTGGTGGATGTGGTGGTGGTGGATGTGGTGGTGGTGGATGTGGTGGTGGATGCGGTGGTGGATATGGTGGTGGTGGATGTGGTGGTGGATGTGGCGGTGGATGTCATGGTGGATGTGGTGGTGGATGCGGTGGTGGATGCGGTGGATGTGGTGGATGCGGTGGATGTGGTGGTGGTGGACGTAGTGGTGGTGGACGTTTTGGTGGTGGATGTGGTGGTGGTGGACACGGTGGTGGTTGTCGTGGACTTGTTGGTGGTGGATGTGGTGGCTGCCTACTCTGTCAATAGCCTTCCCTTTGACCTGGTACAAAATATATTATTGTACTATGGTCTTGAGTATGTGCAGTTCTCTATCATATTACAAAGAAAAAAATAATGGCTTTATTCTATACTTTGCACCAGTGCAATTATTTCTAATATGGCAATGGGAGCATACGTTATTAAACTACACGCTGCCAAAGTAATCGGGTGAATTTGATTGTAGAAGAAGCAAATCGGATTTATGACGAGCAACAATCTTGTAGAAAACATGTAAGAGTAAAACACGTGGAGCATCAACTTGACCACCAGATGGCGCTACATCGGGCCCGGTTTTAAGAAACATTTGAGTCAAACAAACTAGTAGAAGAAACAAGCATTCCTCGGTGGCGGCGTGGTTGCAAAGCAAGCCCTGCAGATTGCAGGGATCTGAACAGACTAATAATGTCTATGTAAATAAACAAAAAAAATACAAGACTATGCATGCAATTTATACCTGACCACAAGTTCATGCTCCCGTTGTAATGTATGGACCGTGCAACTACATGAGACATACTTGCATAACATACCTACACTCACTTTCCAAACTCTACCTCTGTAGAATGTAAGGAATGCATGCCAAGCTTATATGTGGCTGAATGTGCCTTCCTGTAATGTAACTGATGCTTATGTAAAGCGCCCACCTCTGTATCGAGCTTATGCTAGATAAAACAGCAAAGGGAAACAAGACGGAGGGCATTGCTGTGGGGAGGGGGGAGGAGAAATGCGACACGGGGCGGAGCGGGGAGAGCGGCGAGTGTGAAGCAGCAGGGGCCTTTGAAGTGAAGCTAAGCTTCACTTCAAAGGAGTGGGAGGAGTGCTGCTGGGGAACAGATGGCGATTTGATGATGTGCACGCGCATTTTAGGTCAATGCGCTTGCGCATTGACCTAAAAGCGCACGGGCACAGCATCAAATCGCCAGCCTAGGTAAACCTTGTTTAAGCCCCTATAGTCTCGCTCAATGCGCATCCGCATTGAGAGGCGAGACCTAAAAAACTGCTCCGCCATTGGCGACTTACAGGTCCGAGTCACGCAGTTGGAAAACAGAGCTTAGGACTTGAAGGGACATTCCAGAATAAGCAATATTCACCTCCTCTGACTCCGGGAGGTTGTCAAGGGGTCGGATCCCCTTGCCTACCTAAACTCATAGTTTCGATCTTTTAACCAGCTACTGAACTCACCGCCTTCTACTCCTTGAAACGAGCGCACTGTGTCCCAGCGATGCGCCCATTCCCAGGCTCTCGTCCACGCCGAGGTTGATGAAACTGCTCCACTTCAGGGCAGAGGTGCAATACTTTGTACGGCAAGTGTGGCATTGGCTCACTGGGTAGAAGACAAGGTTATGTTTCCAGATTACACACGTGCTGTCCAATGACAGCAAACCCCCTTCCTGGAGGTCAAACGTCATCGTCGTCAAAAAGGAGTGCAATACTCATTTCTATTCCCCGTCCGTCTTAAGATATTCTCCGGCGGTACCAAAGTGTTTTTCACCGACCACAAGGAAGCATGGGACTGGGCAGAGCAACATGGGGGTAATCAAGCGGCGGGTCTTGTCGAGTGCTCGGAGGGCGCACGGGACCTGCAGGGTGGATGCTGAAGAAAGAGAAAGAGGCAGGTTGGAGCGTGACAGACACCCCCCTCTTCCCCGGGTCTCATCTGCCAGCTCCCTTAGATCATTGCGGATCATCGGTGGGACATTCAGGCAGTGGCGAACTTGAGTCCCCACCCAGTAGTCACAGGTGATGAAAAGGGCCCACATTTGTTTTCTTCCGAGGAAGAATCACTCCACTCGGACAACACTTGCGGCGATTTACCCCCCCCACCCCCCCACCCCCCTTGATGGTAACTCCCCAGACAACAGGTACCCTCCAGAGTCTCCATTTAGAGCAAACGCCTGCTGTCATGCTGCTACTAGGCGACCAAAAAAATGGGGATAAAATCTTAACCATTAAAGAGAATCGCTGGATTGAAATCGCAGACAGCGTAAAAAACTGAATGAATTCATGCACAGAATGGCATACTTTAGCATGTCTAACCTAAATATTTATGCTGTATCCATACAAGTCTTGTGTTGAACTGTCAGCAATCAGTGTTTAAACTATGTTGATACATATCGTACCTTAGGAGGTAGAACAGCTTGTATGACGTAACAAATGTTACTGATGTATCTATAATGATGGTTGAGATTGTGAGCGCCCGGTGTATGCGACAGTTAATCTCTTTATGATATGTAAACAAAACCTGCTGTTGTATGTATCTATAATCTTCCATCTGTATAACACATCTTAGTTCACATTTATCAGGTTTCGAAATAGACATCCCTATTCGTAGTAGCCGTTCAATTTAATCGAAAAAGTAGCACCACAATCTAACCCGATTGTAAATCAAATTTATTTTTTATTTTATTTTTACATTTTCGTAAACCCAATAATCAATGCATAATGTATTATTACCGCCAACACGTGCTAATATTATCTGGACGACTTCCATACTTTAACTAACTTATAACAGCATCGATAACTTGCATAGACTAAGATGGCCGCCGATTTACCCTAGTATACACGGCGAACTCTCTAAAACACGCAATCTCGCGATATTTTAGACTAACATGACGTGCACTAGTACGTTTAAAAGCAAACTCATTTGTCGACTACAATGTTGCAAGCCTGAACCTAATTTGTTTACGGTCCGACGCGTGCTTCACCGAGACGCCTCTCCCTTCATCTATGCGAAGTAAGTAATATGCCAAACCGATTTAATGAGACCCATTGTTTGAATAGCTTGTCACTAGTTTGGATACGTGACCCCGCTTTTATAAACTGTGACTACTATAAATGTTTCCAGTCAGATTAAAATACAATTTAGCTCTATTAAAACATAGAAGCTAAAACTTTTTAGTCAGCTGTTTTGCTTTTCAAATAGATACAACGCTGGGAGGCTGTGTATCTCATTTCGAGGATTTAACGTGTTGTAGACCAAGTAAAATGAATCTCGATTTCAATATTTAGTATGTCATAGACTAAGTAACTTCCCTTGTCCAAAAAATTAATTTTGAAGTGATACATAGGTTTCATAATCGTCAAAAATTATGTTGCCAAATCATACCTACACGTTATGCAATGTTTAATAGTTACTTCACTCTATAACATATAGGTATAGAAACCAACAGTCATAAAGCAATCTCCTTTTTGATCGATAACTAGATAAATACAGTCATGTATATTAAATATCTCCATGACTATGTAGATAAGAAATTACATTTTAAACGATGATACGTCTATCTTTTTAAATAGAATCGAATGGATGTTCCCTCAACGAACTCCAAGAACTTGATACTGTGTTGAATAAACGAAATAACTTCAACTAAAAACACGAGGTAAATGAAATCCCCCTGTTTTGTGCTGATAATTAATGACAACGTTCGTGTCTGAAGATTGTAACTAGCTGAGATCTGATTTCAGTATTTTCTCACTTTTTCTATTCTATAGCAATCCTGTTACAAGAAATTAATTTGTTTGTCCCGTGTCGTCAAAATCAACAAAAATCCTGTGGATTCGCTGATACCCTTAAACGAATAGATAAAGGAGGTATCTCTTTGATTAAAAGTGAGTGTTCTGATGCGTGCAAAAAGCAACGTTCTGACTTTTATATTTCGGGATGAAAACATGACAAATAAGTGTTTTTCAAATCTAGTGCAGCCGCCACACCGACTGCATAAGTATACAACATAGATATGAGATGCTTTCCTATCAATGTCAAAATATTGTTTTGTAAGAAATTGTAAAAAGAAAAAGCTTTTTTAACCAGGTCTAAATATATTAAAATATAATCTTGTTTTTTTCACAGAGGGTCATCTACTGTATGTAGAAATCTATTGTCCTGATGATGGTCTTATGAAAAATCCCTACAAGACCGAAACGTCGATTTACTAGTCCAATTCTGTGTGTAGCCCATTGTACAATTTTTGATTTTCTTCTTTTCAGTTGAAATCATCATTTTACTTTGTGTCTAACAGTCTGGACTGCTTGTTTAGATATATCAAAGGAAGAAATAATTTACACCTTGTATATCTAATTAATACTTTTGTATCTACCCTATTTTATGAAAATGTTTTTTTACAAAAATCTATGCATTTTGTCTTGAAAACAAATAATAATCTTCTGACAATATAAAATCCTGGTTTCTTGCATTTATTTACGGTGTTAGTGTGGTAACATTGTATATATAGATCCTATGTGACAATTTGTCTAAAATCATCACAGCTACTGTCCAAAGAGCAGTTTTTATGATTCCTGATTTCTCTAACAGGATCTATACACGCTGATAATTAACTACAGAATAAAATCCCTTGCTGGCCCATTTTCATATAACACCGTCACAGCAGGCATGTATTGGACTTTGATTGGTTCCCAGATGCACTACAAACACAGGCGTTGTTTATTATCTACTTGTTGCCCCCTACAATACACTAAGGCAGTGCGTAGGAAATTGATTTGGGCACATCAGCAGTTGCGACGGGCTCTCAGAATTGGGACTCTATTCCTACCCAGTTACAAAGGTTTTTTCCTACAGCCTCTTCCCACACTATCTTGCCATACGTGGGGGGGAATAATGCATGGCACCTGAGACACGGACAAAGCGGTTGCACTTCAGCGAACACCCGCCACTAGCACACACCACTACAGAGGACTCATGGCCCCAGTCTCTGACATACGATATTGTTATATTTCCATATTATGTTGATTTGTATTGTACATATGTTTTACTGCTTAGAATGGTTCATCTCTATGATGCTCCAGAGATTCTAACGTGATGTTACCTCTGTGGCATTATTATCAGTTGGTCCAGCTGTGTCTGGCAAGAAGATGTTTAGGATCTTTCTCTGAAGAATAAACCGTGCTGAATTTTTCACATAAGACAGAAGCCTTGAGGGAGCTTTTGAGGAAGGGTAAGAAGTTTAGCTGGGGGAAAGTGCAACAATCAGCGTTTGATTTGATTTAAAATGAAATTGTTCTTGGAGGTGTTTTGACTCCTTTTCAGATTGGTTTAGATAATATTCTTACTGTGGATGCCAGTGCTGTGGGCATAGGTGCTGTTTTGGCACAAGTGTGTGGGGGTGTGGAAAGGACAGTAGCGTTTGCGTCTCGTTCCTTGTCTGAGTGTGAACGTAACTACTCTGTTATAGAGAGAGAGGCTTTGACGGCGACCTGGGGTACAAGTCATTTTAGGGTATTCTTCTGGGGTAGTCATTTTCGTTTGCGCACGGATCATAAACCGTTGTTGAAGGTTTTGAGTCCAGGGGGTATTAGCAATTGTTCAGGTAGATTAGCAAGACTGGCGGTCAAGTTGCAAGAATTTGACTGTAAACTCGAGTATGTCACAGGTTAGCGCAACAAGATCGCTGACTGCTTGTCAAGGCTTCCAGATAAGAAAGCTGTGGTTGTAGATTGTGGATCAATTATCTGTTACAGATGATGGGGTGTTAATGCGGAATGATAAGTTTGTACCGCCGCAGGGTTTGCGGGCCAGATTAATTGGTTTAGCACATCAAGGTCATTTGGGTCAGACAATGACCATAAGGAGATTGAAAGAATTTTATTGGTGGCCTGCTATGGATCAGCAGGCTAAAGAGTGGGTAGAAAAGTGTGTGGCGTGCAAGGAGTCTGAGAAGAGGTTAAGGGTTGGCATTGGTTCGACAAATGAGCCACAGCATGTTTCTGTTGCTGACAAGGTTTGGGAAAAGGTTTGTCTAGATTTTGTTGGGCCATTTTCATTTTTGAGAGAGAGTGAGAGGTTTGCTGTTGTTTTGGTGGATGCAAAATCAAAATGGGTGGAGGTTGCTTTTATGAGTAATATCATGACCAAAGCTACAATTGCTGTCTTATCGGATATTTTCAGGAGGGAAGGATTTCCGGAGGTTTTGTTGACTGATAATGGCACGTAATTAACCTCAACAGAGATGAAGTGTTTCTTAGATTCTGTCGAAATAAAACATGCTTGTTGTTCCCTATATAACCCACAAGGAAACGGACTCGTGCAGCGCATTAACAGAATGGTTAAGGGTACCATGCAATTAGCGAATGGTTCTGGTCTGCCTGTACTTGAGTCAGTGAGCGAGATGCTGTGGGCGTATCGCACAACAGTGAATAATGAGTTAGGTAAAAGTCCATTTGGAATGATACGGGGAAGGGAGGCTGGCACAAAGTTACTTCCTTCATGGATGCGGGAAAAACCGAGAGGGGCAGATTCACAGTCTGGAAGGTCAAGCGTGGAAGACAAGCGGTATATTAAGGTTGGTGATTGGGTAAAAGTGAAGCCTGGTGGACATAGCAATTTTGTAAACAAGTTTAGGGGACCTTTTAAGGTGAAAACTGTGGGCAGCAATTGGGTCAGATTAACAAATGGTCAAGTTTGGAATCTAAGGAGGGTTGCATTATATCAAAGGGGAGATTGCAAACATGTGGAAAATTTGGAAGGCAGCTATGATAAGGAACAATGTTCTCCTTGGATGTTGATGAAGGATGTAGAGTTTGGTAAGGAACAGGAGGTCGATTCTTCCTCCTTTGGAGATATAATTGGATCTGATGAACAAGGTACGCCTGCAAGGGAGGGAGATGGGTCGGATGTTTCACGTGTTTTGAGGGATGCTAGTGAAAGAAAGTTACCTGCTTATCTGAGTGATTATGTTTCTTGATTTCTTTGTTTTTGAGTTTTAGTTATTTTAGCTAGTTTTCCTTTGTTTCATTTTCTTTTCTTGTTTTATTGTAAAGGGGGAGATGTGTTATATTTCCATATTATGTTGATTTGTAATGTACATATGTTTTACTGCTTAGAATGGTTCATCTCTATGATGCTCCAGAGATTCTAACGTGATGTCACCTCTGTGGCATTATTATCAGTTGGTCCAGCTGTGTCTGGCAAGAAGATGTTTAGGATCTTTCTCTGAAGAATAAACCTACATGAAGATATATTTGTGTACCTGATTTTATATCATAACAGATATCTTACCCTTAACATTCACGGCAGGCACACTGCTAGAAAGCACTATGCTGTTAACTATTAGATCTAGAGACAGAGGTACAAATATTCTTCTTACAGGAGAAACACAACAGCAAAGGAACTCTACCGACTGCATAAGCGTTGGGGGGTGGGCATATTCTGCGCCACTAAGTAGTCAGCATACGTTTGGGGTTCGTTAGTTTGGGTCTGCCCCGGGGTCCCCTTCCAGTAAATCAACAGAGGTGGACAAGGAATATGCCCTCAATTGAGTTAGACTCTATTGCCAGCCCATCCTCCTGGGTAGTATTTTTAACACTGAAGGCTGACCAGGGAGCTTTTTGGGACACACTCGCCCACCGCACTATGCTTCCGTGTGTGCTGGGTAGGGACTTTGTATGCTGGATATAACACTGGACGGGTCCCACCCTTTCGAGCCTGGATGTTTTACTGGTACCTTGCAGACATGTGGTGCATACATTACCCTACTTCCCAGCTCTATTCCTTTCACTCAGTTTCGCATAACCTGTACATGCACCTGGATCGTTTTCTCTGCACTCCGACACTGGTATGACTATTTCAGCACGCAGTCTGCCTAGACAGGATAATTTCCGACCACAATGCACACATCATGGATCTCAGAGGGGCACCCCCCCTGGCCTCTACACCTGCTTGGAAGCTACCGCCGGACTGCCTTGAGAATCAGGTGTTCCAGAGAGTGCAGGAAGACTGCATCAAGCATTATTTCACAACACTGCAACCACCAGGATGCTAAGGAGGGACGCTTTTAAAGTGGTCATTCGGGGGCTTGCATTTCATGGATAACATGAGTCCGCAGGACCCTAGAGAGGGACATCGATGGAGCTGAGACTACACTGGGAGACCTAAGGAAGGCTGTAACAAATAAAGATTGTAAATTGTGCACTGCTAGGTTAACTCAAATCTTCAATGTATAGCGTGCTCCTTGGGATTGTTCCCCGCTCAGGAGCCTCAATGATATATCACAGTAGCACCCCCGCAAGGTTTGCGAGAGTGACTCCCAGGGCACTGATCTCTGGGTGCTGATGCCTTCAGCTAACGGTCGTCCGCAAAGTTTGTCAATAAAGTTTTATGTATCACTGGTTTAAACAATGAACAAAAAAGTTTTTTTCTTTTGGTTTTTCCGTCAAGGTATTTTATTCATATTCTTGAGTTTCAACCATATGTTATGATTTCATTTCTTTATATTATCCTTCATTTTTTGATCAAGAAACACGATTTATCAATCCATGAAAATTTCCAATGCATTTCGCCCATTGGGCTTCATCAGGGAAATCTATAACAAAAAATACATGTATATCTATCACCATATTGAGATTACTACATACGCTTTTACATCAGGAAAAATAATTCAAATTAAATCTGGTAATCGAGTTTTAAACAGTTACGTGTCTAACCAATTAGATCATTGTGGTGGTTCTTACTGCACACGTTATATACTAAAATGTCCACGTTACATCCTGAAATTTCGCTCGGTAATACTCGCGTTAACATTGCTCTCTTGCATGTTCAACATCAAGTGGTTTATTACGAGTCTCCTATACACCTTCTACATATACTACATCAGTTCATGCTCAGTTATGCGCCTCCTCTTCCCCCTCTCTTACTCGGTTTAGTTTGGCTCCCTGGGTGCTGCTCGATATCTATGCACTGTGTGTTCTATTTAGGATAAACATATATTATCCAGCAGTTTACGCGCATGGCTTAGCCTAAAGTTATTAACACTCTTACCCGGGATTATCTTGGAGTACGCGCGCTCTCACACGATGTGTGTTGCTTCTACTGCTACCGGCGGCGTGTGACGCAACAACCGGAAGTATGGTTCCTTAAAGACTCTCCCATACTTAAAGGGACATACGTCTTACGAGGAGTTGATACCTACCATCTTCACTGATGAATATAAGCACTATCTACAATACGTGAAGGTTTAGTATGTACGTGTAAACGTGATATAAAATCAGCACTAACTGCAACACAAATAAAATTCATTACAGATAAAACTCGATGTACATAACAGTGGCACGACACAGCACAAGTCTTTCCTTCACAAATAGCAACTGTATTCAACCCTTTCGTTAATTCCATCTGGAGTCAAACTCTGTAAATGAAAAATCCAATAATTTTCTCGCATGAGTAGGGTCTTTCTATTGTCTTGGTCGTCTCTTTTTTCCACAATTTCCAGAATGCAGGTTTTTATTTGGCTGATTTGGTGTCTGTGCTCCACAAAGTATGCGGACAATGCCGATTTCATTACTTTCGTTCTGATATTACTTTTATGTTCAGTGAGCCTTGTTTTTAATTCACGCTCTGTTTGGCCAACATACACTTTGCCACATGGGCACTTGATGAGATAGATAATGTTTTTGGTATCGCGAGTACCCGTGACTTTTAGTTTGATTTTATTGCCCCTCATCGGATGCATGATGGTGTTGCCTTCCATAATGTTATGGCAGTTGCTGCAATTTCTGCATGGAATTGTTCCTTTATGTGTTTTTTTGCACTCTATAGTTGTAGAGTGTTTAATGATTTCACCCAGATTCCTTGCGCGTGTATATGCAAATACGGGTTCCTCCATGAAAATATTCTGAAAGTCTGGTTCAGTTTGCAACATGGGCCAATGTTTTTTAACTGCTTTCTTCACTAGATGGCTCACTGTGGAAAATTTACTTACACAAGTTATCTTTACCTCTTTTTTGTTTGGATTTGAATTCAATAGCATCTCTCTTGTTTTCATTTGAGTCCTTTCTTGGGCCACCTTCAGTGTGCTCTCCGGGTATCCTCGCCTTTTAAAGCGTTGTATCATGCTTTGTGTTTGCGTCAATAATTCCTGTGGGTCTGAGACAATCCTTTTAACACGTAATAGCTGGGAGTAAGGCAGGTGTTGTTTCAGTGGGCTAGGGTGAAAACTCTGGTACATCAACAGATTGTTACGGTCTGTTTTTTTCTTGTATAATGTGGTCTCCAAATGGTTGTTGACATTCATGATGGTTACATCCAAGTAGTTGATCTGGTTATGGTGAATTTCCGAAGTAAATTGGATACGTGGATCAATAGAGTTTAGTCGACTGATATTCTGAATTAGACATTCTCTATCCCCCTTCCATAGTATAAATATATCATCGATATATCTTACATACATACGTAGTCCTTGTTTCCATTGATCATTTTGTAGTATATGCTTCTGTTAGTACTGATGCATAAAGATATTCGCATATGTTGGGGCAGCTGGATTTCCCATGGACGTACCCGATTTTTGAAGATACCAATGATTGTCACATTCAAAATAACTATGCATGAGAACAAAATTCAATAGCTCCAACAAAAAAATCTTCATGGGTTCATCATATTCCATGTGGAGGAGCGCCTCCTCTACGGCTTCTATTCCCATCAAGTGAGGCATAGAAGTGTACAATGCTTGTACATCGATGGTGCATAGGGTAATCTCTTCCTCTGATGTTAGGGTAATTGACTCCAGCTTCAAAAGGAAATCATTCGTGTCTTTCAAAAGGAATCCATAGTGCTTACAAATGGCTGCAAATATTTGTCTATCAGTTTTCCCACTGGTTCGTGGATACTTCCGCGTGTAGAAACTATGGGTCGGCAAGGAGGCCTGACCGGATCTTTGTGAATTTTCGGCGTGAGATAAAATTGAGGAGTTTTAGGGTACTCAGTCGTAAGGTACTTCTTGACTTTTTCATCAATACATCCTCTTGACACACCTTCTTGGATAATCTTTTCCAAAACCATTTTTATCTCTCTTGTGGGATTTGAATTCAATTCCATATATGTATGGTCATCTTGTAGATGTACAGTTATTTGGGAATCATAGTATTCTTTATCCATGATTACCAGGGCCCCGCCCTTATCCGCTTTCTGGCATACAATGGTGGGGTTGTTTGCTATTACTTTGAGGGTGGCATATTCCTTTTGTGTGAGATTTCTGGTTTTTGTTTGTTTCCGATAGCTAATTTTGTTTAAATCACGTTTCACCATCTGTTCATACAAATCCAAAGTTTTATGGCTAATCGGAGCCATATATGTACTGGTCTTGGAGAGCCCTTTAAGAGGATCTTCATTAAGTGCTTGTTTGTCAGTGAACATGTTCGAAAAGAAATGTCGGAGTCTTAGTTTCCTCATTAGTTTATAAAAGCTGATGCTTACTTCCAGTGGGTTAGTGTGTGCGCCGTAGGGACAAATGACGTCCCTTTTTGTAGTACTTTAATCTGTTTAGTAGTGAGAGGCATCTTTGAAATATTAATGACGAGATTGTCTATCTCATGTTCCTTTTCTTGTCCTTCTTTGTTGTTGTCTGCCGTGTTTGTGGCTGTTCGGATTCTTTCTCTATTGTGGTTTTTTCTCCTTGACCTCCTTGGTCGTCCCCTGTGTTTGGGCCTCTCTCTAAAAAAGGCTGTGCTGCTTTTGAAGTGCCTGCGGTGGGTTTGTATGTAGTGGGTCCTCTTTTATTACTTTCTGATGTGGTATCTGTGTCAGTGGATGATGTGTCTGTTTGTTGGGTATATGGCCGATTTTGTCGTTTTCTCGCATACACTTCCGCCCAGTTATACACTTCGTCTAACTTGTAGTCGATAGTGTCTCGACGATACTTTCGCAATTTCCTTTCGTTAACTTCCTCTGTATGTTTTGCTAATTGTAACTTGATGTCTTCCAATATACTATTTAGTTCATCAGTAGACATAGCTTTACTTAACTCCTCCTTCACGTTGTCAATGTCCTGCTCAAGTTCCTCCAATATTTGGGAAAGTTCTTCAATTATCAAAAGAATAAGATCCAATGAGCACTTATTTAAAATGGCGTACCATTTGTCCGTAAATTTCTTCGAATTTTTACACAAAGATGGTCTCAACAAAATTCTCAAACCACGTGGGATTCTTGACGCTTTATGGTATCTTAGCATTGTGCTGGCATGCAATCTTTGGTTAATAATTTTCCGTGATAGATATAAAAGTTGTTTTACTTGTTGGTCTTTAGATTTTGCTGTAGTATATTCACGTGTTTCCTCTCGGATGAGGGAATAGAATTTATTGGTTTCTTCGGTTGAGTATGCGAATGTATCTGCCTTTGTTTCTGTCAGTTTTGTTATTTCATCGTACTGCATTTTTTATGCGTGCTACAATTTGAGGAGCAGGAATATTGTAACAAATAAAGATTGTAAATTGTGCACTGCTAGGTTAACTCAAATCTTCAATGTATAGCCTGCTCCTTGGGATTGTTCCCCGCTCAGGGGCCTCAATGATATATCACAGTAGCACCCCCGCAAGGTTTGCGAGAGTGACTCCCAGGGCACTGATCTCTGGGTGCTGATGCCTTCAGCTAACGGTCGTCCGCAAAGTTTGTCAATAAAGTTTTATGTATCACTGGTTTAAACAATGAACAAAAAAGTTTTTTTCTTTTGGTTTTTCCGTCAAGGTATTTTATTCATATTCTTGAGTTTCAACCATATGTTATGATTTCATTTCTTTATATTATCCTTCATTTTTTGATCAAGAAACACGATTTATCAATCCATGAAAATTTCCAATGCATTTCGCCCATTGGGCTTCATCAGGGAAAGCTATAACAAAAAATACATGTATATCTATCACCATATTGAGATTACTACATACGCTTTTACATCAGGAAAAATAATTCAAATTAAATCTGGTAATCGAGTTTTAAACAGTTACGTGTCTAACCAATTATATCATTGTGGTGGTTCTTACTGCACACGTTATATACTAAAATGTCCACGTTACATCCTGAAATTTCGCTCGGTAATACTCGCGTTAACATTGCTCTCTTGCATGTTCAACATCAAGTGGTTTATTACGAGTCTCCTATACACCTTCTACATATACTACATCAGTTCCTGCTCAGTTATGCGCCTCCTCTTCCCCCTCTCTTACTCGGTTTAGTTTGGCTCCCTGGGTGCTGCTCGATATCTATGCACTGTGTGTTCTATTTAGGATAAACATATATTATCCAGCAGTTTACGCGCATGGCTTAACCTAAAGTTATTAACACTCTTACCCGGGATTATCTTGGAGTACGCGCGCTCTCACATGATGTGTGTTGCTTCTACTGCTACCGGCGGCGTGTGACGCAACAACCGGAAGTATGGTTCCTTAAAGACTCTCCCATACTTAAAGGGACATACGTCTTACGAGGAGTTGATACCTACCATCTTCACTGATGAATATAAGCACTATTTACAATACGTGAAGGTTTAGTATGTACGTGTAAACGTGATATAAAATCAGCACTAACTGCAACACAAATAAAATTCATTACAGATAAAACTCGATGTAAATAAACTCGATGTACATAACAGTGGCACGACACAGCACAAGTCTTTCCTTCACAAATAGCAACTGTATTCAACCCTTTCGTTAATTCCATCTGGAGTCAAACTCTGTAAATGAAAAATCCAATAATTTTCTCGCATGAGTAGGGTCTTTCTATTGTCTTGGTCGTCTCTTTTTTCCACAATTTCCAGAATGCAGGTTTTTATTTGGCTGATTTGGTGTCTGTGCTCCACAAAGTGTGCGGACAATGCCGATTTCATTACTTTCGTTCTGATATTACTTTTATGTTCAGTGAGCCTTGTTTTTAATTTACGCTCTGTTTGGCCAACATACACTTTGCCACATGGGCACTTGATGAGATAGATAATGTTTTTGGTATCGCAAGTACCCGTGACTTTTAGTTTGATTTTATTGCCCCTCATCGGATGCATGATGGTGTTGCCTTCCATAATGTTATGGCAGTTGCTGCAATTTCTGCATGGAATTGTTCCTTTATGTGTTTTTTTGCACTCTATAGTTGTAGAGTGTTTAACGATTTCACCCAGATTCCTTGTGCGTGTATATGCAAATACGGGTTCCTCCATGAAAATATTCTGAAAGTCTGGTTCAGTTTGCAACATGGGCCAATGTTTTTTAACTGCTTTCTTCACTAGATGGCTCACTGTGGAAAATTTACTTACACAAGTTATCTTTACCTCTTTTTTGTTTGGATTTGAATTCAATAGCATCTCTCTTGTTTTAATTGAGTCCTTTCTTGGGCCACCTTCAGTGTGCTCTCCGGGTATCCTCGCTTTTTCAAGCGTTGTATCATGCTTTGTGTTTGCGTCAATAATTCCTGTGGGTTTGAGACAATCCTTTTAACACGTAATAGCTGGAAGTAAGGCAGGTGTTGTTTCAGTGGGCTAGGGTGAAAACTCTGGTACATCAACAGATTGTTACGGTCTGTTTTTTTCTTGTATAATGTGGTCTCCAAATGGTTGTTGACATTCATGATGGTTACATCCAAGTAGTTGATCTGGTTATGGTGAATTTCCGAAGTAAATTGGATACGTGGATCAATAGAGTTTAGTCGACTGATATTCTGAATTAGACATTCTCTATCCCCCTTCCATAGTATAAATATATCATCGATATATCTTACATACAGTAAGTCACTCCATTGGCTCCCTATCCGAAAGAGGATAATGTTTAAAACACTGACTCTGGTGCACAAGGCACTTTCTGGCTCCGGTGCTAAGTATCTGCAGCGCAGACTGGCCTTCTATCGTCCAGCCCGCTCCCTGCGGTCGGAATCTTTGTTCCTGGCCGTGGTGCCCCGTGTGAGGAAGGCTCGCTTTCTGGCATACAATGGTGGGGTTGTTTGCTATTACTTTGAGGGTGGCATATTCCTTTTGTACATATATGGCTCAGATTAGCCATAAAACTTTGGATTTGTATGAACAGATGGTGAAACGTGATTTAAACAAAATTAGCTATCGGAAACAAACAAAAACCAGAAATCTCACACAAAAGGAATATGCCACCCTCAAAGTAATAGCAAACAACCCCACCATTGTATGCCAGAAAGCGGATAAGGGCGGGGCCCTGGTAATCATGGATAAAGAATACTATGATTCCCAAATAACTGTACATCTACAAGATGACCATACATATATGGAATTGAATTCAAATCCCACAAGAGAGATAAAAATGGTTTTGGAAAAGATTATCCAAGAAGGTGTGTCAAGAGGATGTATTGATGAAAAAGTCAAGAAGTACCTTACGACTGAGTACCCTAAAACTCCTCAATTTTATCTCACACCGAAAATTCAAAAAGATCCGGTCAGGCCTCCTTGCCGACCCATAGTTTCTACACGCGGAAGTATCCACAAACCAGTGGGAAAACTGATAGACAAATATTTGCAGCCATTTGTAAGCACTATGGATTCCTTTGTGAAAGACACGAATGATTTCCTTTTGAAGCTGGAGTCAATTACCCTAACATCAGAGGAAGAGATTACCCTATGCACCATCGATGTACAAGCATTGTACACTTCTATACCTCACTTGATGGGAATAGAAGCCGTAGAGGACGCGCTCCTCCACATGGAATATGATGAACCCATGAAGATTTTTTTGTTGGAGCTATTGAATTTTGTTCTCATGCATAGTTATTTTGAATGTGACAATCATTGGTATCTTCAAAAATCGGGTACGTCCATGGGAAATCCAGCTGCCCCAACATATGCGAATATCTTTATGCATCAGTACGAACAGAAGCATATACTACAAAATGATCAATGGAAAGGACTACGTATGTTATGTTATGATTTTATTTATATAGCGCACGGCTACTCAACAAGAGTGTCCCGGCGCTTTCAGAGAGCAGTTCAACGTTAAAAAACATAACAGAGGACAAACAAGGAAAATCAGAAAGTGATGTGCGAAAGAAAACAACCTAAAGATTAAAAAGCCAGGTCTTCAGGTTTTTCCTGAACAGAAGCAAGCTAGGGATGCTGCGTAGAGCAAGGGGCAAAGAGTTCCACAGCTGGGGGGCCTTGAAGCTGAAAGAGCGACCCCCCAAGCGAGCCTTCCTCACACGGGGCACCACGGCCAGGAACAAAGATTCCGACCGCAGGGAGCGGGCTGGACGATAGAAGGCCAGTCTGCGCTGCAGATACTTAGCACCGGAGCCAGAAAGTGCCTTGTGCACCAGAGTCAGTGTTTTAAACATTATCCTCTTTCGGATAGGGAGCCAATGGAGTGACTTACTGTATGTAAGATATATCGATGATATATTTATACTATGGAAGGGGGATAGAGAATGTCTAATTCAGAATATCAGTCGACTAAACTCTATTGATCCACGTATCCAATAGACTTCGGAAATTCACCATAACCAGATCAACTACTTGGATGTAACCATCATGAATGTCAACAACCATTTGGAGACCACATTATACAAGAAAAAAACAGACCGTAACAATCTGTTGATGTACCAGAGTTTTCACCCTAGCCCACTGAAACAACACCTGCCTTACTCCCAGCTATTACGTGTTAAAAGGATTGTCTCAAACCCACAGGAATTATTGACGCAAACACAAAGCATGATACAACGCTTTAAAAAGCGAGGATACCCGGAGAGCACACTGAAGGTGGCCCAAGAAAGGACTTAAATGAAAACAAGAGAGATGCTATTGAATTCAAATCCAAACAAAAAAGAGGTAAAGATAACTTGTGTAAGTAAATTTTCCACAGTGAGCCATCTAGTGAAGAAAGCAGTTAAAAAACATTGGCCCATGTTGCAAACTGAACCAGACTTTCAGAATATTTTCATGGAGGAACCCGTATTTGCATATACACGCGCAAGGAATCTGGGTGAAATCATTAAACACTCTACAACTATAGAGTGCAAAAAAACACATAAAGGAACAATTCCATGCAGAAATTGCAGCAACTGCCATAACATTATGGAAGGCAACACCATCATGCATCCGATGAGGGGCAATAAAATCAAACTAAAAGTCACGGGTACTTGCGATACCAAAAACATTATCTATCTCATCAAGTGCCCATGTGGCAAAGTGTATGTTGGCCAAACAGAGCGTAAATTAAAAACAAGGCTCACTGAACATAAAAGTAATATCAGAACGAAAGTAATGAAATCGGCATTGTCCGCACACTTTGTGGAGCACAGACACCAAATCAGCCAAATAAAAACCTGCATTCTGGAAATTGTGGAAAAAAGAGACGACCAAGACAATAGAAAGACCCTACTCATGCGAGAAAATTATTGGATTTTTCATTTACAGAGTTTGACTCCAGATGGAATTAACGAAAGGGTTGAATACAGTTGCTATTTGTGAAGGAAAGACTTGTGCTGTGTCGTGCCACTGTTATGTACATCGAGTTTATTTACATCGAGTTTTATCTGTAATTAATTTTATTTGTGTTGCAGTTAGTGCTGATTTTATATCACGTTTACACGTACATACTAAACCTTCACGTATTGTAGATAGTGCTTATATTCATCAGTGAAGATGGTAGGTATCAACTCCTCGTAAGACGTATGTCCCTTAAAGTATGGGAGAGTTTTTAAAGAACCATACTTCCGGTTGTTGCGTCACACGCCGCCTGTAGCAGTAGAAGCAACACACGTCGTGTGAGAGCGCACGTACTCCAAGATAATCCCGGGTAAGAGTGTTAATAACTTTTGGTTAAGCCATGCGCGTAAACTGCTGGATAATATATGTTTATCCTAAATAGAACACACAGTGCATAGATATCGAGCAGCACCCAGGGAGCCAAACTAAACCGAGTAAGAGAGGAGGCGCATAACTGAGCATGAACTGATGTAGTACATGTAGAAGGTGTATAGGAGACTTGTAATAAACCACTTGATGTTGAACATGCAAGAGAGCAATGTTAATGCGAGTATTACCGTGCGAAATTTCAGGATGTAACGTGGACATTTTAGTATATAACGTGTGCAGTAAGAACCACCACAGTGATATAATTGGTTAGACACGTAACTGTTTAAAACTCGATTACCAGATTTAATTTGAATTATTTTTCCTGATGTAAAAGCGTATGTAGTAATCTGAATATGGTGATAGATATACATGTATTTTTTGTTATAGATTTCCCTGATCAATCAATCAATCAATCACGACATTTTTAGAGCGCACTACTCACTCGTAGGGTCTCAAGGCGCTAGGGGGGGGGGGGTGCTCGAACAGCCAGGTCTTGAGCTTCTTCCTGAAGGCGAGGTGGTCTTGGGTCAGGCGCAGGTCAGTCGGGAGGGAGTTCCAGGTCTTGGCGGCCAGGTGGGAGAAGGACCTTCCTCCTGTTGCCGCTCTTCGGATGCGGGGGACGGCGGCGAGGGCGAGGCTGGTTGATCTGAGGTGGCGCTTGGGAGCGTAGAAGTTGATTCGGTTGTTGAGGTAGCTCGGTAGAAGTTGATTCGGTTGTTGAGGTAGCTCGGGCCTTGGTCGTGTAGGGCTTTGTGTGCGTGGGTGAAGAGACGGAATGTGATTCTTTTCTTGACGGGGAGCCAGTGCAGGTCTCTCAGATGTCCGGAGATGTGGCTGTTTCGTGGGAGGTCGAGGATGAGTCTGGCCTGGCTGATGAAGCCCAATGGGCGAAATGCATTGGAAATTTTCATGGATTGATAAATCGTGTTTCTTGATCAAAAAATGAAGGATAATATAAAGAAATGAAATCATAACATATGGTTGAAACTCAAGAATATGAATAAAATACCTTGACGGAAAAACCAAAAGAAAAAATGTTTTTGTTCATTGTTTAAACCAGTGATACATAAAACTTTATTGACAAACTTTGCGGACGACCGTTAGCTGAAGGTATCAGCACCCAGAGATCAGTGCCCTGGGAGTCACTCTCGCAAACCTTGCGGGGGTGCTACTGTGATAGACCTAAGGAAGGCGTCAGCTACTGATCCCGCCCTCACCTTGCAGCTAGCGGATGCTAGACTTGCCCAGGGGGTCCTTCTGGAGACTTGCATCACTATAGTTTTACAGCCTACGCTGCAAGGAGGGGAATCGGCCCGTCAGACTCTTGGAATGGCTCGCTTGACACGGAGACCCGCCCTCTCACCGAAACTGTGATGACTAGCAGAGTCACAGTCCGATCCCAGGCTGACATCCTGCAAGACTTCTATGAATACTACTCTGCTGTATCTAGCATGCAGCAGGATACACGTACAGTCAGCCCAGACTGCTTTCTGTCGGGTATTGGGATCTCCCTTATTCCAGGCACTAGGAGGGCTGCTTTGGACACAGACTTCACCACTGCAGATGTAAAATAGGCGATTGTGACCTTGACCGCAACAAAACCCTCAGACTGGATGATCTGCCTCTAGAGTATTATCATATATTCTCGCCTCTCTTGTTGCTCGGGTTGAGAGCAATGAACAGGCCGGCGAGCTTTCTCATTCTCTGTGCGAGTCCCTTCTGGTTTCCATTCCAAAGGCAGATAAAGATCCCGTACAACTAGCCTCTTATAGGCCCATTGTTATACTTGGGCTGGACTTCAAGAAACTAAGCAAGTTGCTGTTTGCCCAATACGCCCAGAGATCCTCCCAGACTTGGAGCACTCGGACCAGAACGGGTTCGTCCCAGGTCAAAGAACCTCACTGAATCTCTGCTACCTCTTCACTGTACAAGATACAGTATGAGGAAAGTTCCTGCATGTGGCATGCCTTATCCTAGACTTGGAGAAAGCATTCGACACCTAACCTGGTGCTAGTTATTTGCTGTACTGGCGCGCTTGGGGCTAGGACCCAAGCTCTTGGCCCACACCAAATTATTGTACATTGGTCCAGTGCCTCGTGTCCGCCTGGGTCGCCTTATTTGCGCCCCTTTCTTTGTGCCCAGAGGGACATGGCAAGGTTGTCAGGTATCCCCTTTATATGGAATTAGTTACTTACCTGTACACTATAGTTCTCCAGTATGATCTTTCATAGATTCACATGCTTGTATCTTCCCCGTCGTCATGGTGGGGGTCTCACGGTAACAGAATGACCAAAGCAGTATCATAGAGAAGATAAAACTGCATAGAAAATCCCATAGGGACCATAGCATTTGGTAACCAGACCATGTCGTTATTTGGTCCAAAAGTCAGCCAATCAGCATTGCTGCCCTGACCTCACACTCCCCAGCAGTAGCTTCCTGCCTCAGATTTCCGTCCCCGAGTGAGAGACATGGATAAATACCGAGAAACAGGTTCTGCCTGCGAAACGGGGAGGCGGGTGGGCGCATGTGAATCTATGAAAGATAATACTGGAGAACTATAGTGTACAGGTAAGTAACTAATTCCTTCTCCAGTATTACATCTTTCATAGATTCACATGCTTGTATCAGAGTAGTAAGCAGTGCTCACAAAGGTCTACAGTGTTTCCAGGACAGAACCCAGAAGGAAGCTCTGCAATAAAGTAATGTTAGAATAATACATATCCGTATAATACCAAGTATGCAGAAACATATGTATATATATGAAAATACATGTAAGTATAAGGTAAAAGAATGGAATAGACAAATTAGCAAGTCATCAAATTGTACCTTATTGAAACAGGCGTTTCAAAACAGCTTGTCCCACTGCCGTGTCCTCCTTCCACGCAGTGTCCAGACAGTAGTGCTTGGTAAAAGAGTGCACACTCTTTCACGTTGCTGCTCTGCAGATGTCTGGCAGCGACACTCCTGCGAATAAGGCCATTGATGTCGCCATCTTCCTTGTGGAATGTGCATTCACCGTAGAAGAGAGCGGTTTTCCCGCTTTCTCATGACATTTCAGAATAGCCGATGATATCCATCTTGCAATACTCAGGTCTTGATAGAGGAAGGCCTCTCCTTTGGCCTTCAAAAGCAATAAATAATTGTTTGGATTTGCGGAATGTCTTTGTACGTTCAATGTAGAACTTCAAACATCTAGCAATGTCTAAAGAGTGCAATGCTCTTTCTGCATCAGATGAAGGATTGCTGAAAAAGGTAGGTAGAATAATGGGCTCATTGAGATGAAACGACGTAGGGACTTTAGGTATGAAGGTAGGATTTGTCCTTAAAATAACCCTGTCCTGGCGAAATTGTAAAAAGGGTTCTTCCACTGAGAAGGCTTGAATTTCACGAACCCTCCTTGCTGAGGTTAATGCTAGAAGCAGGGCTGTCTTCCATGAAAGAAACTGTAAGTCTGTGTTGTGGATAGGCTCAAAAGGAGGCCTCATAAGTTGCGACAGGGCTGTATTGAGATGCCATGTAACTGGTGGGCGCCGAATGGGTGGGAAAACTCTAAAAAGTCCTTTAATGAACTCCTTTATTAGCCTGGAAGACCAGAGAGATGGCTCGTTTGGCTGTCTCCTGAAGCGTGATATTGCTGCCAAGTGTACCTTTACCGAGGCATGCGACAGTCCTGCCTTAGATAGAGACAACAGGTAAGGCAGAATACCTTCAGGGTGTACTGTTAACGGATGCAAGTTTTGACTGTCACACCAGTGACAGAAACGAGACCATTTAGCTGCATATGTCTTGTTGGTTGACATAGCTCTGGCTTGAGATAGAATACGTTTGCATTCTTGAGGAATGTTTAAGTTCTGGAATTCCCGCTCATAAGGTTCCATGCGGACAATTTTGCGATTGCAGGTCCGGATGAAGAATCTGACCGTTTTTCATGGAAATGAGGTTCTGGAATGTCGGAAACTGAATTTTGTTGACCATGGACATCCGTAGCAGTTCTGGATACCATGCCTGCCTCGGCCAGGCTGGTGCTATCAGTATGACCTGACAAGGTTCCGCCCTCATTTTGCGAAGTATTCGTGGTATCAGCGGAAACGGAGGGAACGCGTAGGCAAACGTGTCCGTCCAATCCATGTGGAATGCATTTCCCCTGGAATCCTGCTGAGGGTACCTGGACGCAAACTGGACGCACTTTGAATTGTCTTTGGTTGCGAACAAGTCTAATGTGGGAGTGCCCCACCTTTGAAACACTCTGCGGAGCGGAGTGTCGTGCAGTTCCCATTCGTGCGTCACATTCGGAGGGCGACTCAGGGCATCTGCCCGTGTGTTGAGGATGCCTTGTATATGTTGCACTTGGATCGAAATGCCGTGGATTATTAGCCACTTCCAGATTCTTTGCGCCAACATTGAAAGTTGTTTGGATTTTGTTCCTCCTTGCTTCAGCAGGTAAAACATAGTTGTGGTGCTGTCCGTTTGAATAAACACCGATGCATGACGTATCCTGGGTAAGAAGGCTTGGAGCCCCAGGAACACAGCTTTGAGTTCTAGCATGTTTATGTGAAGCTGAGCCTCCCAGTTTGACCAGAGACCCTGGATCTCCAGCTCCTGAAGATGAGCGCCCCATCCTTGTAAGGAGGCGTCTGTAGTCATCACGTAATTGTGAGTCTGAGTCACAAAGGGTAAGCCCTGATCCAAGTTCTTCTGTACTTTCCACCATGACATGGCCACCTTCATACGGTTCGTGATGGTAATGCGATCCTCGAAGGTGCCTTTGGACTGAACCCACTGTTCGTCCAGTTGTTCCTGTAAAGGCCTCATTCGAAGACGGCAATTTGGAACCAGTGGGATGCAAGAAGATATCATCCCCAACATGGACTTGTAAATTCTCACAGAAGTGAACCTTTTTTGCTGAAGGGCCGAGACTAGACCCATTATCTTTGTCATCCGTTCTTCGGAAGGATAAGCTTTCACTGTCCTGGTGCATATCCACGCTCCTAAGAAGTGAATGCCCTGGGCCGGGGTCAGCGAGGACTTCTCCAAGTTGGTCCTTAGTCCCAAGCGTCGAAACAGGCGAATGCAGCAGTGGAGAGAACTTGCTGTCTCTCTGAATGATGGACCTGTCACCAGCCAGTCATCCAGATACGGATAAATGTAATGCCCTTGCAATCTTAAATGGGCTGCCACCGGGGCCATGCATTTGGTGAACACCCTCGGGGCAGATTTGAGTCCGAATGGAAGGACCTTGAATTGAAAGTGGCGACTCTCCACGGTGAATCGTAAATATCTTCTGTTCTTCCAATGAATTGGGATATGGAAGTACGCATCCATGAGATCCAAGGACGCCATGTAGTCTTGTTCCTTTAACATTTGCAGGATCTCTTGTAATGATAACATTCTGAAGGGAATCTTCTTTATGTATTGATTCAGATCCCTCAAATCCAATACCTGTCTCCATTTCAGGGTCTGTTTCTTCTTGATGAGGAAGAAATGCGAATAGAAGCCTTTCCCTCTGAGATGTTGCGGTACTTCTTCTATGGCTCCCTTTTGCAGAAGCGAGTGGACCTCGTTCTGCAATTCCTGACGATGTTGAGAGAGCCTGATCACCGGGGGATGATCCGGTGGCATTTCTGTAAATTCCAGGGTGTGACCCCTGCTGATGACATCTAGGACCCATTTGTCCGATGTTATGGACATCCAGTTGTTGAAGTATTGCGACAGATAGTGGTCGTTTTCCGGGATCTGCAGTGTGGGGAGCGCCAGCCTGAAATCATTGACGTCTATTAGACTGTTGATTCTTCCCTCTGGTGCCAGACTTGCCCCTAGATTGCTGCTGGTAAGAGGAGTTGTAGGGCTTGAACTGGGTGTTTGAATTGTATTGCCTATAATTCTGTTGGTTATACGACTGATATCTGTTGGACTGATATGAAGATCTCTGATTGAATTGACCTCTTGTACATCTTTTCCGAAAGGACTGAAAACGTCCTTGTTGAAGAGATCCGAGCGCTCTAGCAGTATCCGTGTCAGATTTTATGCCTTGCAGCGCCTCATCTATATGTTTTCCAAACAAACTTTCGCCATCGAACGGCATGTCCTCAATTTTTGCTTGCACCTCCGGGCGAAAAGAGGTCGCCTTAAGCCAGCCTTGTCTACGAAGCGAAACTGCCCCAGCCATTTGCCTGAAAGCCATAGAAGAAACGTCCATGGCGATGTCAATAGATTCAGCCGCAGACCTTGCTCCGTCTTTGAGGATGGCCGCTGCTTCCTCTTTCCTATCCTCCGGTAGCGCAGACAGTATGGGTGCCAGATCTGACCACATTTGTCTGTTGAAACGGCTAATAAGGGCCATAGCATTGGCCGCCTTGATAGTAGAGGCTGCCATGACTGCAAACCTTTTACCAGCACCATCCATTCTCCTTCCTTCTTTGTCAGGTGGCACCAAGGAAGTAGCCACCGGGTTCTTTGAATTTCTTTGCGCCGCCTGCGTCACAACTGACTCCAGCCTGGGGTGACCTATTAGACAGGCTGAAGCCGATTCTGGCGCTCTATACTTCTTTTCAATCCTTGGAACGGAAACCGCGATGGAAGCCGGTGTCTTTAAAATGTTTAGGCCCTCTTCCCAAACATGAGGAATAATCGGAATTGACCTAGCTGATTTCCTGGCATCGTCCTTGAAATCATACAAGAAACAGTCTGTTTCTTTAACTTCCATGTCTAATTTAAACCTCTTCGCCGCCTTTTCCATGATGTCATGGAACCCTCCAATGTCTTGAGGAGGGGAGGTTGATGGCAGCGGGTCAGGTGACGGGGCCGATGGCAAGATGTACTCACTCCATTCCTGCCCCGAAGCATCATGAACAAGTTCCCCTTCTTCAGGTTGTTCATCCTCATCGGATTCCGTTAGATCGTCTATTATTGTAACCACTGGCGGTGATCTCACCCCCTGCTCTTGAGTGCAAGCTTTTGCCTGTGATGGCTGCGCAGGAGCTACCGGCGTTGCTGGTTGATGGGCGTTTGCCTCTGGGAAACGACGGTAGTAGTCGTTTATCATGAATCTGAGGTCAGATACAAGAGACACTGGTATAGACATTGTGTCCTGTCGTACCTCCTCTCGCGATTCTTCTTGATTGTCCTCCTCTTCATTATAGTCACCTGTGTCTTGGAACGATTCAGATCTAGAAGATTGAGGTCTGTCCTTGAAAGAAAATACCTCTTCTTCGTCTGTGTCTTGGCTCTTTATTTGGAGCTGTGAAGGACTATAGGCGGCACCTGAAGAATCCTCTCCATCTGAGTCTTGTTCCAACAAAGAAGATGGTGGAAGAGGTGAAATCTTCGTCCATGATGTGAATTCCGCCGATTTGCTGATAGTCGCCGAACCCTTGGATGACTGAAAAGACCGGATAGAAATCATAGTCTTCGACTGTGGTGACTTGAAAGCTTTTGCCGTTGTCATAATGATTTTCGTCGACGGTGCCGTCGACGACACCGTCGACGGAACCTTCGTCGACGGGTACATAGTCGACGAGGCCCCCGTCGACATCCTCGTCGACGATGTCGTCGTCGACGGTCTCTTCGTCGATGGGGTAATCTTACTCGTCGACGTTGTTGACGTCGACGTCGTCGACGCTGCTTTAGATCCTGTCATCGACGAAGCCTTCGTCGTCGACGAAGTCGTCGTCGACGGTGAAGTCGTCGACGGAGCTGAAGGCTTTTCCACAGATTTTGAAGCAAAAGCTAGGGAACTGGTCGGTGGAGCAGACCCTGTCCCTTGCTGATCTGACAGCTTCTTCAGAGGAGTAATAGGAAGAGATGACGTTGCCTTATCTTTAGATTTGCTCTTCTTAGGCTCCACTTTCTCCTCAGAAATAGGGGCCTTTCTCTTCTTAGGTGTCATTTTTGAAGATTCCTCCCCAGAATCTGAGTCTGAGATGGCCTTCTTCTTTTGAAGCCATAACAGCAAGCGAGCCTCTCTGTCTCTAAGAGTTTTGACAGAAAAGGTTCTACAGTATTTACAATCCTTAGCCACATGCTTAGGATGAAGACAATATAGGCAGTCCTTATGAGGGTCTTCAGAGTATAGCCTGGCCTTCCCACAGGATCTGCACGGCCTGAACAGCCTCTTTTTAGAGCTGTCAGCCATAATGAGGAATAGAAGCACACAATACCTTAATCCAGTAGTCAGGATGTAAGAAGCAAAAGGTCAAAAGTTCACTCAGGAACAGAAAACTGAGCAGAGCTCAGGGAGACTCCTTTCTCACACGAAGGCGGTTGGAAATCTGAGGCAGGAAGCTACTGCTGGGGAGTGTGAGGTCAGGGCAGCAATGCGGATTGGCTGACTTTTGGACCAAATAACGACATGGTCTGGTTACCAAATGCTATGGTCCCTATGGGATTTTCTATGCAGTTTTATCTTCTCTATGATACTGCTTTGGTCATTCTGTTACCGTGAGACTCCCACCATGACGACGGGGGAGATAAAAGCATGTGAATCTATGAAAGATGTAATACTGGAGAATTTGTGCTTGCTATGGAGCCGCTCGCCTGCGCAGGAAGGGCCGGGATTGGGGCATCCCCTGGAAGACAGTATCCCTATATGCGGACGATTTATTCCTTTATGTTCGCGATATAGTGACTGACCTAACACCAATTCTCGGCACGCTGGCAGAATTGGTCTCTGAGGATTGCTCAGTCAACTGGAAGAAATCGGTCATCTACCCACTCCATCCCGAGCGTACGAGTTACTTACCTCCGGTATCGATGTATGTGGTAGAGACATTGTCTAGCCGGAGATTCCTTAACTTAGAATATCCCCAGGCGTCAGACTGGATCCGGATTTTTTTTTTGCAGCACCTCTGCGCACCATGGGATGGCGCCACACGACCCCGCCCGGACGTCATGCACGTACGTGACGTCAGTGAGGTCATGTAAGTCCCTTCCAGTGCGGTGACGTCAGTTTTCTTCGGAAAAACTTTTACCCGGCACAACGCGGAGCCACCAACAAAAACTGTGAAAGTTTGGGAACAGTGTGCGAAGGATGAAAACTCTGTGAAATAAAGGAAGATGGTGCCAGACACCATAGGAAAAGACCGAATCAGACATGGTCTACATATAAGTGAAAAAGCTGTGAGAAGGAACCCCGCGAAGCGAAGACCCTTCCCCAAGTGTAACAAGGGAAGAATATCTCAACAGACACAAATACACTTATTACCATGTAGAACTGTGCCGCCCAGCAAGAACGGAGCAAAGAAAGAACAACAGTCCACTGCAGGAAGGTATGAAGAGACTGGCACTTCCCCTATAGTAATGAAGGTCTGAAACAGAGCTCAAGAGATCCCTGAAGAAGATGACTTTAGAGGAGACAAGAGCCCTGAGGCAATATAGAGGGAGGGGGGGGGGGGGCAGCAGGAGAAGAAAATAAGAAAAAGGCTAATCTCCTGATGAAGGTGAATCAAAAGGCACCATTTTACAGGAAAGAAGCTCCTTGGAGGGAGCTAGCCGCATATGGCAATTTTCAAAGGGGCGCAACAATGTGAGCACCCGTGAGAGAGAAACCAATGGCAACTGAAAGAGGCAAGTGGAGAAACCCACTTGGCAAGGTCCACGCAGAACAGGGAGGATGTGGGGGCGTTAAGGAATCTGCGGCAATACAACGTCTCAACCAGATACATAGTTGCCGAAGGTAAGTAACTCATACATCTGATAGACATCTAGCCAGAGATTCCTTAACTTAGAATGGATACCACAGCCATACACCAGGGGGAGGTGGGTCTGCGACAGAACTACAGAAAGTGCCCAAGCACTGAGCCGGCAACAGAGTGATGGACAAAGGGGAACGCTGTGGCGGGACTGCCAGACAGCAACTCAATTAGCTCGGAAGAGCAAAAGATAACAGGAGGCAAGTCGTCCCAAAAATGCCAGAATGGTGCTACACCATACCTCATAAGTATGAGGTGTAGAAACGGCACCAGCTATATACCAGAACAAAATAGAGCGTCCCGTACAAAGGAGGAAGAAGGACCACTCTCAGCTTAATGGTACACTATGTGGACACCAAACAAAGGTTGAGGAAACATGAAGAGATGCAACCAGAGCCTACCCATGAAAGGAAGGCCGCAGAGGCTGCAGCCAGTAACCAAAGGGCAAGAGGTAGAAACTGAGCAATGTCTTAGAAGTACAGGCGGGAACAAGAAACACGCCAAGTGCACACCCAGTCACCCAAAAGGGGGGACAGGGGCGAACAGTAACAATGTAAAGCACGCTGATGTGGGCCACCACTGAAACATGCACAGAGCAGACAGCCACAGAGACAACAAGGTGGCGTAGCTAAAGCAAGCATAGGAATGCCAAACCAGGCAGCTTGAAGACCAAGATGAGGACTAACTCACGAAATACAGATAAGCAAGGTGCAGATCCTAGGACGACTGACATCAGAAGAGCTGTCCCGCAGGCACAACCGATATAGTATAGGGTAATACCTAATGAAAGGGGCACATCCGAAGGAAGTGGCAGCAGATGCACCAGAGTACCAACAGGCGTATAAATGTAGGAAAGATCCTCAGAATTCTAGACCACATCCTCCAACTTGGAGTAAAAATTAACACTCGTCCAGAACGCGAGATATCGTTCAGTATCTGAACACCAAGAAGGGAGCAGTGTAAAGCTGGGGACCACCCCAGGTAGTGTGACAAAAAGGAACCCTATTGCTGAAGATGCAAGAAAAGCAACTAAGTACACTTAAGTGTACTGAAAGACACCCTGCCGCGCAGACCAAGGGCAATCCCGAGTGCAGCACTGAAAAGCTCCCTGACACATGGAGACATAGGACCAGACCTCACAGCAGCGAAGAGAGGTGGAGAAGTAGGAAGAGCACCCATGGCTAGCTAGATCTATATTAAACGAGCCACAACCATGCAACATGGGTGTTATAGGAGCACACCTAGTGCATTAATGGCAGGTGGTAGCCGCATTTTAAGCGTGAAAAAGACGATGAAAACCTCCCCAAGGAGGAGAATGAGGCATATAAGCAAGACAACCCATGACGTATAGAAGATAGCGCCAAGTCACAACATTGAACACTGTACAACGGCAAGATAAGAGCACCAGGGGACGCATAGAGTCCAAAAGATCTCTAGGCCCACTTGACATAAAGCAGAGCTACATAATAGCATACAAGTACCCCACTTGGAGTATGGCACACCCCATACAACGGGGGAACACCTCTTAGGGCAAACCACAAGCAGAGGACCAGACAACAACCTGTGGACCACTGCCACTGTAGGCTTACTGCCAGCTCAAAACGCAAAATGCATCTAAAAGATGCTAAATGAAAGGGTAACTACCCCAGAACATGCGAAAAGACGACCTGGGAAATACAGGCCTAAGGGGGAGGGCGAAAGCCCGCCAGGAGGCGCTTGAAAGCTGATTCGGCGTGGGCATCAAACAATAGACCCCCATCAAAGGGTAGATCAATAAGTCGATCCCAGATATTCTCCTGGAAGACGCTATCCCGCAACTAAGCATGGCGTCGCAAGTCAACCGAACCAGCCATAGCCCGGCCTACGGAATCAGCAGTATCCTAGGCCGAGCGGTTCGTAAATTCAGCAAGGTCACGCCATCTCTGAGAAGATGAAGGAGGTCAACACGAGTGCCTTCAGAGGTGGTCCAAGTAATAGACTCTGCAGAATCCCACAGGCCAGAGGTAGCCCGAGCCAAGACACACATACTGTATTCAGTGAACGAAGGGCAGGGCTAGTGGAGGCGAAGATGTTACGGCCCCGACTCTAGCCATCTGGACTCCCGGGAGGAGGAAGCATTAGCTGAGGCAAGGAAGGGAAGGGGTGTGACCAATGCCCAAAGGAAGAGAGCCCCATTGACGAATAGGGGTCGTGGCGGGGATCCTGCCGGGGAAGCCTCCGGCGCCGACTCAGCCTCAACCACAACAGGCTCCGACTCTGAAATAAGAAGCGGAGCCGGGGAGGCGAGTTTATGGTGCCAGAACGGCACCGACCTTGGCTCCAGATAGGCGCCCGCCTGCCCAGAAGGCCGAGGTGTGCTCAAAGCAAGGCTCTGAGCACTAGCAACCACCTGCGACGCCACAGGAAGCCCCATGGGACTATGCGGCACGGCAGGGGTGCTATGGGTCGTAGAGGGAGACCCAGCCAGGCTGTACCCTGACGACACCATCTCTCCTTCGTCCCTGGGGTGCAAGGGCTTATTTGGCGCCGGGGGACGAACCCACTGGCGAGTCCGTCGGGCACACTGTAAGTAGCGGAGGCCCGGGGACGCCCTAGGGACAGGAGAGGACCCAAGAGAGATCTGCAGAGCCACAGCATAGGCCTCCATTTGGTTCTGAGTCGCCCCAGCGCCTGGATAGGGGAGGGGCGACTCCCGGGGGCGCACGTCCGGAGGGCTCCGGGAACTAGTGCCACCGACAACAAATAGAAGTGAGGTTGAGGACCTCGGCAACATGCGTCGCGACTTACCCATAAGGGGCCAACGACATCTCCGGGCCCCAGAGGGCAACCAACACCGTAACTGGAAACCAGAGGGGCCTGCCGACGATGAGGAGGCCGGAGGACGAGACGACTACGACCGGGACAGGTGAGCTGAAAGGAGCTTGATACGGCGCTCCCGCCGGGACTTCGGCTTGAGGTGTTGGCAGGCGCCGCAATCCGTCGAGTCGTGATGTTCGCCAAAACACCACATACAGATAAGATGTGGTTCCCTCGCGGACAATTGCCGCGAACAGGAGGTACACGTTTTAAAGCCTGGAGGCATCGCACATTGTTCGACGCAAAGCATCAAAAGGCCAGAGGATCCGCTTACTTCGGATCCGTGTTGCACGCGGAAAAGAAGGAAACTTATGTCAGCACGCCGGGAGGGACTTATATGACCTCACTGACGTCACATACGTGGCTGACGGCAGGGCAGGGTCGTGTGGCACCGACCCCTAGCTCGCAGAGGTGCTGCTGCAAAAAAAATTCCGGATCCAATCGGACGCCTGAGGATGTTCTAAAATAACGAATCTGCGGCTAGATGAACAAGTTACTTACCTTCGGTAACGATATATCTGTAAGAAACAGTAGTTAGTATTAGATTCCTTACCTTAGAATATCCCCAGGCGTCAGTCTGGATCCGGAAACTTTTGCGTAGCAGTACCCCTGCGCGTCGGTAGGCGTCGTCTGCAGGCGTCCCCTGCGGCTCCGCGTCGTCGGCGTCGTGCGCCGTGATGACGTCGCTGGAGTATATAGACGCCGCCTCCGCGCGCTGACGTCAGTTCTTTGCACACAGCTTTTCCGCGCCAGAACACGCAGAGCCATGTGAGAACCAACACTGGTGCCATGTGAAAACTAGGGCCCTGAAAGGGATGTCCTTAACCCTAGGTATCAGTTCGCAGAACGGGGAGGATGGGTGGGGCGGTAAGGAATCTAATACTAACTACTGTTTCTTACAGATATATCGTTACCGAAGGTAAGTAACTTGTTCATCTGAAAGAAACAGGTTAGTATTAGATTCCTTACCTTAGAATAGATACCCCAGCAATACCAACCCCGGTGGTGGGTCTGCGAACCAATACAACCTACACCAGAAAGTCCTGGAGGACCGAACGGCCAAAGAAGCCATCCCTCCGGACTTGACTGTCCAGGCAGTAGTGCCTCGCAAAGGTGTGCAGCGAGGCCCACGTGGCCGCCTGGCAAATGTCCTGCAAAGGGACTCCCCGGCCCAGGGCAGTAGTAGCCGCCGTGGCCCGAGTGGAATGGGCCCTCAGCCCAACAGGAGGCTCCTTCCGAGCCAAAGAGTAGCATGCTTTGATGCACAGGACGACCCACCGAGAGATGGTCCGTTTCTGTACCGCCCTTCCCTTCTTCTCACCCACGTAGCCAACAAACAGTTGGTCATCCACCCGGAACTGGCGTGTGCGATCCATATAGAATGAAAGCGCACGTTTTGGGTCCAGACGATGGAGCCGCTCTTCATCCTTTGAAGGATGCGGAGGCGGGAAGAAGGAGGGCAAGGTGATGGACTGCCCAATGTGAAAAGCAGAGACTACCTTGGGCAGGAAAGAAGGTCTAGTCCGAAGAACCACCTTATCAGGATGAACAGACAAGAAAGGAGGTTGAATAGAAAGAGCCTGGAGCTCACTCACTCTCCTGGCAGAGGTGATGGCTACCAGGAAGGCCGTCTTTAAGGTGAGAAGACGGAGAGGACAGGAATGAAGGGGCTCAAAGGGAGCGCACATCAGGAAAGTCAAAACCAGGTTCAAGTCCCACTGAGGCATCACGAACGGAGTTGGAGGATACATGTGCGTGATGCCCTTCAAGAATCTTAACACAATAGGGGACTTGAACAAAGATGGCTGATCAGGTAGCCTCAAGAAGGCGGAAAGGGCAGAAAGATAGCCCTTGATAGTGCCCAGAGCAGAGCCCTGCTGGGCAAGGGAAAGGAGGAAGAGGAGAACCTCAGACAGAGGGGCAGAAAGGGGATCCACAGCCTTTGCTGTGCACCATGCCACAAATCTGTTCCACCGGCAGGCGTATACCGACTTTGTGGAGGGACGCCTGGCTGCCAGAATGACATCACAGACTTCAGGGGGCAAGTCAAATGGCCTCAACTGTCGCCGCTCAATCTCCACGCATGGAGGTGGAGACTGGACAGGTTCGGGTGGAGGACCGTCCCCTGCTGCTGCGACAGAAGGTCCTCCTGAAGGGGCAGGCGGATCGAGGGACCGACTGTCATGCTGAGTAGCTCGGGATACCAGTACCTTCGAGCCCAGTCCGGAGCCACAAGGATAACTTGGGCCCGGTCGCGCCTGATCTTCTTCAGCACTCTGGGCAGAAGTGGTATAGGCGGAAAGGCGTACAACAGACCGCAACTCCACTCGCGCCGAAAGGCGTCGCCGAGCGAGTGCCGTCTTGGAAACTCCAACGCGCAGAACTGATGACATTGCGCGTTCTCTTCTGTGGCGAATAGATCTAACCAAGGCTCTCCCCATTGCTGAAAGAGGCCTCTCGCCACATCCGAGTTCAGACGCCATTCGTGATCCACCGAGCACCGACGGCTGAGTTCGTCCGCCCTGGCGTTCAGAGAACCTGCCAGGTGTTGAACCGTCAGAGTCACGCCCTGACGTTCCAGCCATTGCCAGAGGCGCAGAGCCTCCTGGCAAAGGGTCCACGACCCCACACCGCCCTGTTTGTTGCAGTACCACATGGCGGTGGTGTTGTCCGTGAACACCTGCACTACACTCCCGTTGACAAAGGGGAGGAATGCCTTCAGTGCTAGGCGAATCGCCCGCAGCTCCAACATGTTGATATGGAGCCGGGACTCCGCCGGAGACCAGAGGCCTCTGATCTCCGCCTCTCCCAAGTGGCCACCCCAGCCTTGGAGGGACACGTCCGTCACAACCACGTGCTCCGGTTGGGGAAGGGAGAGGGATCTGCCCCTGACCCAATCGCGGTCCGTAAGCCACCACTGCAACTGTCTCGCAGTGCCCTCCGAGATCAGGACATGGTCGGATAGGTTGCCCTGATGCTGGGCCCACTGAAACTTCAGGTCCCACTGCAGAGCCCGCATCCGCCATCTGGCGTGATGCACCAGAAGGATGCAGGAGGCCATCAGCCCCAGAAGCCGCAGCGTCAACCTGACCGAAACCCGGGATAACGGCTGAAAGATGGGAATCAGAGCCTGAATATCCCGGACCCGCCGTTCCGGAGGATAAACCCGAAACTGCGCCGAGTCGAGAACCGCTCCGATGAAAAGGAGCTTTTGAGAGGGACACAGGTGTGATTTCGGCACATTGATGGAAAACCCCAGCTCGTGCAGGAGGTCTGCCGTCATCTGAAGGTGGTGGACGACTGTCTGGGGCGAGCCCGCCTTCAACAGCCAGTCGTCGAGGTAGGGGAAGACTGAAACCCCTAACCGGCGCAGATGAGCTGCGACCACCGCCATCACTTTCGTGAACACCCGTGGGGCGCTGGTAAGGCCGAATGGGAGCACGATAAACTGAAAGTGCTCGTGGCCTACCGTGAACCGCAGGTAACGCCGGTGGGCCGGCAGGACGGGGATGTGAAAATACGCATCCTGCAAGTCCAACGCTACCATCCAGTCTTGCGGGTCTAGAGCAGCCAAGACCTGAGCCAAAGTCAACATCTTGAACTTCTCCTTCCGGAGGAAGCCGTTGACGTTCCGTAGATCCAAGATAGGACGCAGGCCTCCCTTGTCCTTCTTGGGTACCAGAAAGTAGTGGGAGTAGCAACCACACCCTACTTCTGGCCCAGGAACGCGCTCGATGGCCCCCTTGGCCAAGAGGGCCGTAACTTCCTCCTGCAGAAGTGTCAAGTGGTCCCCCGACACACGGTGGTTCTGCGGTGGCATGGCTGGAGGAGTGGACTCGAAGGGGAGGGCATAGCCCCTTCGGACAAGCTGCAGCACCCACCTGTCCGATGTTATCGCGCGCCAGCGGGAGTGGTGATGGCGAACCCTGCCACCCACTGGCGTCACGTGAGCCCGAAAGCTCGGACTAGGAAGGCTTGGATGCAGCAGCGGAGGGAGGCGTGGACTGACCACGCCGCTGGCCTCTACCGCCACCACGGCGGAAACCACGGCCGCCACCGCGCTGGGGAGCGTTCTGCGTCGCGTGGCTGGCAGCACGTGTGGGACCTCCCCTCCCTTGGCCACGAAAGGGCCGAAACGAACCCGTCTGCTGGCGCTGGGTCGAAAGACCCAAGGACTTGGCCGTGACCCTGGAGTCCTTGAAGCGCTCCAGCGCGTGGTCCGCTTTGTCACCAAACAGGCGACTGCCATCAAATGGCATGTTCATGAGTGAATTTTGGACGTCTGGCGAGAAGTTGGCAGATCTCAGCCAAGCATGGCGACGAATCGCCACCGTTGTGGACATCGCCCGTCCCAGCGAGTCGGTCGTGTCGAGACCACAACGGATCGAGTACCGCGCCGCATCCCGGCCTTCAACTAAGGCCCGGGTGAGCTTGTCCCGCACCTCCTGGGGACATTGCGGCAGACACTCCTCGACCGTATCCCACAGGGAGTGGGTGTAGCGGCCCAAGAGGCACGCGGTATTACAAGACCGCAGTCCAGCGCTCAAAGAGGAAAAGACCTTTTTACCAAATTGGTCATACCGCTTTGATTCCCTATCGGGCGGAGCCGACGGAAATGCGGACTGCGAAGTGGAGGCCTGGATCACCAGACTCTCCGGGGAGGGATGGGTGGATAAAAAAGCAGGGTCGTCCGAGCACGGACGGTGACGCCTTGCGACATTCCGGTCAACCGGCGCACCAGAAGCGGGCCTGGACCAGGTGCCCAAAAGGACATCCGACAGGGCCTCATTAAACGGCAGCAGAGGCTCCTGGGGGCATGACTGCGGTTTAAACACTTCGGTCAGAATGTTCGGTTTGACCTTCGCGACGGGGAGCTCAAGGTGCAAGGCCTTGGCAGCCCTCATCAGGACCACCGAATAGGCAGCACCTGCCTCAGACGCCACAGGGGACGGAGAGACAAACCCAGGGTTGGGCGACTCGTCCAGGCCACTGGCATCACCCAGATCACCTACCCAGTCCACATCATACTGGCAGGCACGGGATAGAGGGTCCTCAGACCCCTCCCAACCCTCTCCATACTCATCTTCATCATACCCATATTCTGGGTCGACGATATAGACATCGGGGTCAACGGGCCCCATCGGCGTCGGATCCGGCGTCGGCCGACGCCGGTCCGACTCCGCGTCCGGAGTCGGGGAGGAAAGGGGGGTGGCGCCGCGCGGCGTCGGTGCCGGGGACCCGACGCCGGCCGGAGCCGACGGCGGAGTCGCTGCACCACGCGGGGGCGGTACCACGGGTTGGCCCACAGGAACCGACGCCGGAGAGGCCGGGAGACCAGCCGGCGACGAACCAGAGGGAACCAGCGGCGCCGGGGCCGGAGCCACCGGCGGCGCCGGGGCAGGAGCACCCGAACCGCTCGGGCCCCCAGACGGGACCGACGGGCCCGCAGGCGCCGAAGGCCCCGCCGGAGGAGACCTCGCCCTCATAGCAATGAGGAAGGCCTCGATCTCCTCACGCGACGCGCCTTCCCCAGGGACCGACGGGTATGGGGTAGACGGCGTCGGCGACCCACGCGGGGCCGCGGGGGTGGGGTCACCCGAGCCCCCGGCCGCATCACGCGGGCGTCGGGGGGGCGATGGCGACGCCCCGACTTCTTGTGCTTACCTGACGAGCCGGAGGAATGGTGGCGACTCCCGGAGCGCCCATGGCGGCTCCGCGATCGTTCCCTCGACCGCTCCCTCGACCTCCGACCGGACCGGGACCGCTCTCGACGCGGGGCCGACACCCGGAGCTCGAGAAGCTTGCGGGACCGCTCCCGCCTAGCTTTTCCAGTCAAGGCCCGACAGTCGACTCAGGACTCCACGTCGTGGTCCGCGCCCAGACACCGGAGGCAGAGTCGATGGTGGTCGGTGACCGACATCATGCGGTCGCACTCGTCGCAACTCTTAAACCCAGGCATCCTACCGGCACCGTAGAAATAATTAGTTTTACAAACACTTGGTCAAAAGACCGGAGTACTGCTCTTCGGATCTGCGCTAACTGGCGCGGAAAAAAGAAGAACTGACGTCAGCGCGCGGAGGCGGCGTCTATATACTCCAGCGACGTCATCACGGCGCACGACGCCGACGACGCGGAGCCGCAGGGGACGCCTGCAGACGACGCCTACCGACGCGCAGGGGTACTGCTACGCAAAAGTTTCCGGATCCAGACTGACGCCTGGGGATATTCTAAGGTAAGGAATCTAATACTAACCTGTTTCTTTCAGATGTCTCTATCAGATAAATACCACAATAGGTGTTTCTTGGCACCACTCGCCACAACTGGCAGAGCCGGGCTCCCCAATACTTGGGGATCCGTCTTTATCATTCTACTAGCGATCTCTACGTGGGGAATCTCTTTGGAGCTCAACCGAGCATCCGGTCCCAGATTCATTTCTGGGGCACCTTACCTCTGGCCCTCATTGGTAGAATAGCCCTGGCGAAAATGGTCGCATTACCACGTCTCCTCTACCACCTCCAAAACCTCCCAGTGATCCACCCCTGCTCCTATGGGTCTGGACTGAGCTTGCACTCCTTGAGGTACCAGGAGCTTTTGATGGAGAGCGACGTTCCCCCTTTTGCCCAAGCCGAGAGAGGACTTCTGCCGGGACAGTATCTCCTCCATCGGCAGCTTCTTCACTCGAGTGGCACTCTTTGGGACCTTTCCGGAGGGGAACCTGAGGCACACCTGGTCCTACAGACCATACAGACTATGGGACCAGGTCGCCACCTCATTATCTGGCTGTACAAAGCCATCTGAGGGTTAACGGCTACTGCGCTCATCCCTCTCGGTCATAAATGGGAGGAGTTTGGACAGGCACTGCATGAAAAAGAGTGGGAATGGGCCCTCGAATTCTTAAAGAATGTCTCCCGCAAAGCACGATTGAAGAACATACAGTTGGTCAGGCTCCACATGGCCTAACTCACACCCGAGCAGCTGAACTGATATTTCCTGATGCACAGTTAGAGAGCCCCTCTGCCACTCCGTGGACGCCACGCTTATGCCCGGCCCTTTAGAACTATTGGCACACCATACATGCTGCACTTTGGGAGGCCATGTGGCTCCCTGACATAATCACATGGGAGGCATGCTCCTTCGGCATCTTTAAGAGGATACAGCGCAAAGTGCAGATGCAGTTTGCCGCTCTCACACTGCTTCTAGCCAAGCGTACCATTACACTTTACTTGCCCTCACCAGCAACCCCACCGACTGAGTCTTGGAGGGGTGTATTGCGCAAATGGGACACAGCAGAGGAGGACGCACTTCGTAACGAGGAAGTTCAACATATTTTCTGGAGACCTATCTCCCCTCATGCGCTTCCGGTAACTGGGCAGAAGTGATGACTCAACCACTGTGACCCACGGACACACACCAAGTGCTAAACCCACACCCTCCCTGCCACCTGAGCTGGCCTCAGCCCACCACAAAGACGGGAATGCAATATCCCCCTTCCCACACGCGAACTCAATCTCCCCCCTCTAGAACACCTAGACATGACGCGCCCGCTCTTGGTCCAATGCATGACACCAATACAACGGTTCGGTACCATAACTACCGCCACCCCATCTCCCTTCTTACCCACTGTTTAATAAGCTCTGAGAGACCCCGGCCACATCTGAGACAAGAGTCAGGCACCTAATCCCTGATCACACTGTCAACACTCCAAAGCATTTTGGAGCACACATATATTGAGATCTCTGCAGGATGCAGTCAGTCGCATACCTTCCACTCTTTATGTGCATGTTATACACCATGATGGATCATGTAATGTCTGATGTGGTCGCTTTGTTTATGTATTCAAATTCAATAAGAACGATTGATAAAAGAAAGGGTGAATTTAGGATTCAGCGGCAGGTAGCGGTAAAGGGAGATAAGGAGGATTTTAGAACTTGGATTGGGTGGAGGTAAAGGTGAATTTAGGGTTATGGGGTGGATAGAGGTAAAGAGAGGTAATGGTAATGGTGATTGTAGGGTTCAGGGGTGAGTAGAAGTAAGGATTAAATAGAAACCTTATGAAAACACTGTTTGATGATGAATAAATTACCCTCTAAATTATCATTGGCAAATAAGTATATGTCACACAGTGGCAACCATTAATTCAGAAAGCACATACTGTATGGCTACAGTCTTACACAAATGATTTACATGGATTGCTTTAACAAAAGCAAAGGAGGCAGATATTTGCTTTTCATAAATTGGTCACAAGGCACAAAGTTTCGTTATTGCTAGTTGTCTGCGTTCAAACTCTTGGAAATAGCAAAAAGCTTCAACTCTGATGGTTTCCAGTTGCCTTGCAAGCAAAATAAATAAATAAATAAAAAAAAGCCAACTCAATCCAAGTATCAAAATCCCAGCACAAGCAGCAGAGAACATTAATCACAGAATCAACCCATGGTCAAGGTAAGAAAATAGTGAAGCAATCAGACGCTGCTGACACGCAATCACCAATGATAAGGAAGATAATAAGACTGGCAATAAAGCCAACCAAAGTATAGCGATGGGGGGTTAAAATCCCCTTTTTAGAGAAACAATCGATCACATCACATGCGCTGTCTCACGCGAGACCTAAAAAAGGCTTACGAAGCTAAAAGAACAGAAAGAGGATGCAAATATATATGTTGAATACAGGGATTCTATTGTGCTCACAAAAGACTGCTGCATTCTGTTTCAAAAGGAACCAGGAGGTTCCAACACTCCTTGACGTAGTAGATTTTCCCAGAAAATGTGCATCTGACAGATTCAGATTGAAGAGAGGAAATAGCAGGTGAAGGTCCTCATCATCACTACATTATTTCACAAGCCATTCTTCTACCATTAAGATTTAACAAATAAGACATAAAATTATTCAGTGATTCTCCTTTTCACTCTTTTGAACAAAAATAAGATGCATAAAAAAAGTATATAATGCTGTAAAAGTAACATACAATCCATTTGCATTGGGACATCACTTCAGCTTTCTCAAGTCAGCTAAAACTTCGTATATTCAAAAGGAGAATTTAGCAAACATTCCCAACATATACTGCTGCAGAGATCCAATGGGTTTACGCTGATCTAAGACTATTTTATTAAGACAAACTCATTTTTATGCATATTAAGTTTCGATTGAATAGAAAGGCACCGATTTTATTGAAATCAAGTTTTACATAGCACATATGCAATTATATTTTCCAGGGCTGAATAATAATTATCTTATAAAATACTGAAAGATCATTAAAAGACACCTCTGCAGTAAAGTTTCTGCTAAAATTAAAAGCTATTTACTATTTTTCATCATTTTATTAATTATAAAAAACCCTGCCACACAGCCCCTGCAGTTATTTTAGTACAGACCATATAAACAATCGATGTAAACAATAAAAGTTAGCAGTTAAAAAAAAAAAAACTATAGCGCTAATTATTGTAGACAATAATGTGCAGACCCACAATATATTTTAAACTACGATACAACACCCCCAAAATGTAAGCATGGAAATCCATGAAAGTTAGATTTTCATGTATACTCATGTTGACCTAATCTTACGCCTGCGGAATGTCTGGTGAGTGGAAAAGCTGCAGGAGACAGTGTGGCAGAAAGGTGCATTAGTATAGCAAACATTTTACCACCAGAAAAAATTCTCCTGGTGGAGAAATTCCATTCTCTGCATCCATGTGGAATAATACAAGAGCTTTAGGGTCGGTTTCACCAGGTAAACACTCATACAATTTTTTGAGACATACGGTGTGTAAAATATTCTGGAAGGTATGTTAACAATACACGTTACAGCTCTGTTGGGGTTCACTACGTTCTTAAAGACAATCCTCTACCACCCTCCCAGAAGCACCCACGTTACAAATCTACCTATAAACGTACTACTCCATAAACTGTCATTCTATCAGATTTTTTATAGAATTGACTCCCATGTGTGTGCCTGAATGCCTCAAGATTCAGATTGTGTTTATTAGGATAGGTTAGTGCTCCTATATAAACATTTCTCATGCACTCAAGTAGCATTTGACTCTACAAAGAAAATCTGTGTCTTGGGGCCTAATTCACCTGCTAGTGCGTCATATGCTCCAGCATCATTAGGGTCATTGTTGACTTCTGCCTAGAACTCTGACAGCACAAACCTATCACCTCCCTCAAGTATTCATTAGCATCCAACCCTCTTGACCTTTCTTTGAAGGAAAAAAATAAATAAGGTCTCAAACGTGAAAAAGCCCCCTAATCACAACCAGGCAAAAAAAAAAAAGACCACCACCGCAACAAAACAACCATCAAACATTTACATCAAAAATAGGGAACAATCTACATCTCTCGTCTATTGCCCTCTACTTAAAATGCTGTTTAGTGCCTAAAAAGTAGGGTTCATAATTGAAAAAATAGGCAGTAACTAATATAGTTACCAAATTAATATAACGACTGAAGTGGGTATTGGCAGTGTTGCTGTATGATACTGAACAGAGTTCATAATGTGGATTAGTTAATCCGTTACATGACGCCTATCGCGAAGATTTTACAAAACAGTATGAAAAATAAAATAAACTCATTCAGATTAAATCTGGTTTAAAATAATGAGCTCCTATAGCATAGGTAATCAGGCATACCACCATCCACGACAAATTAAATCTGGTAGCAAGCAACGAACTAGCCAGTAACACCAACAACTGCTTCTGCTAAGGTTAATTACTATCTGAAACCAGAAAGGTGACCATTAACATAAGGCATTTCAACATGACACGGAATCCATGGTCATTTTGTTTTTTAAAAGCCAGCGTGAGGACGGTGGACATGCTCTTCAGACTTTTCTTTGAACCTTGCGATTTCCAACATTGGCTCAAAGTTGGAGTGAACAGTACGATTCATCAAAGGTTGTAGAGGGCGAAAGTTATCCACCATGTTCTGTTCTTCCTCACCAACTGAAGTGAAGAGCAAGTTTCGGAAACCTGCAAGCTGGAAAGGAAAGGAAACCATTCTTAGTAACTCATTAGCAAGAAGTACATTTGGCATGCTGTGATACGAAAACTCTATAAAAGACAAATTACTAATTGCAAGATCAATGTTACTTAAAAGCCATTTTAAAAAGGGCCGCGTGCTAAAGATGTGGTTTAAGGTAAAAATGGGGAATACACAAGATGGAGCATCGAATGAACACAAACAGTACAGAGAGTAAACCGGGTTACTGGTCATGTTTAATAGCCAAAATGGGAATACGTACATTAAACATTTTTTTAATGTCCTTATGATTCACCAAAAAATTAGCTGTATTCCACAAGTACACTTCGAAAAATAACACTGCATTTGATTTGAAACAATGGCCATGCAATAGCATTTCTATTTTGTGGATCTATTTAAATATTCTCCCCAGCGCTGTAGTCAAAATGTTTAAAGAATGTAGTCTCATTCAACCGAGCAGATCATTCTAATGAAAATTAGATTAACATTGTGAAAGATAAAGTGACTTGATGAACAAGTTACCGTCGGTAATGCTCTTTCTTACAGAGACAAACTGTACACCCCTCACCTTAAAGTACTTCCAGGGCCTCTGACTGGATCTGGAAAACTTTGAAGCAGCACCTCTGCGCGCTGGGAGGTGGCACCTGCGACTCCACGGCAACACCGGCCACGCCAGATGTGAAGTGCGCAGGTCTACATAGGAGTCACCCATGCATGCGGACCTCAGTGGCTTTCTTGATTCTTCCGCAGAGCCAAAAAACACATTTGTTGTGATCGGTGTGCAGATTCCTAGACAGATCTTTTAAGGCAAAAGAATCCAGTGCACAGAATGGGGCTCATGTGAGCGTCAGAGAGGCATCTGCGGCTAGTTCGAGTATCTACACGAAACGAGTGTTACCGTAGGTAAGTAACTTTTTCTTCTGATAGAAACTTCTAACCACAGATCCCTCACTTTAGAATAGACCCTCAATCCACACCTCCTATGTTGTGGGTCTGTAACTGAATGAATCCAAAAAGTCTTGCATAACTGAAAGGCAAATTGCCCATCTTGACGGACCTAACTGTCCAGACAATAGTGCTATGTGAATGTATATGTGGATGCCCATGTGGCAGCCTGGCAAATGTCCAGGACAGATAACGCAGTGGTAGCAGCCCCTGACTTTAGTGGAATGAGTCAACAAGCCTTCTGGAGGGTGTTTTATAGCCACAGTGTAGCAGATCTTAATGCAGAGCATGATTCAGTGCAAAAGGAGTCATTCCCTGCACTGCCTTGCCTTTCTTACCTCCATTAAATCTAATGGAGAGCTGATGGCCCACTCTGTGGTCTTTGGCATAATTGATCTATAAGCCGGGAGCCCTTTTTGGATCCAGCCGATGTAGTCTCTCCTCCTTTTTCAAGGGGTGAGGTAGAGGAAAGAGCGTAAGAAGAGAGATAGCATGTCCGATGTGAAAAGGAGGCACCATCTTTGGTAAAAAGGGGGCACAAGTCCAAAGAACCAGCTTGACTGAGTAGAAATGAGTGTAAGGAGGGTTACCTGAGAATGCTTGAAGCTCACTCTCCCTTTGTGCTGAAGTTACGACAACCAGGAAGGCTGTTTTGAGGACAAGTAATCACAGAGGGGAGCTGTGCATACATTCAAATGGAGAACACTTAAGAAAATTCAAAACTAAATTTGCTTTCCACTGCCGAACAATAAAAGGAGAAGGTAAAAAAAATAAAAGTTACTCACCTGTACATTGTGCTTCTCCAGTATGGATGTATTTTATACATTCACATGCTTGAATGTTCCCCGTCGTCATGGTGGGAGTCCCACGGTAACAGAAACCATTAGCATTAACTCCATTGAAAAATACTACAGAAGTTAGGAACAGATTCACATAGATTTAATACATCCAAACTTCAGCCAATAAGAGCACAGTCCCTGAAGCTCTTATCCCCTGCAGAGCCACCATATCTCGGATTTCAAGAGCAAGTGCAAATGAACTAACAGAGGTATCCAATTAGTGAGCCTTAACGGGGAGGAGGGAGGTCGCATGTGAATCTATAAAAGATATCAATAATGGAGAACCACAGTGTACAGGTAAGTAACTTGTTTTTTTCTCTAGTATTTTATCTTTTATAGATTCACATGCTTGAATCAGACTAGTAGCAGTATCCAGTGAACAATGGCGGTAGCTAAGGTGAACCATCCCACCATGACAAACCACAGACACTGATACTGTAGAAAGTCAGAACAGATACAGCATAGCATTAAGCAACTGTACGAAAAATACTTAAACTGGTAAACAACTATTAAACAGAAAAACAAAGAAGATGTGAGCTTAATAGCTTCATACCTTATGAGAACAGTCTTTGCAAGGTAGCCTGACCAACTGCTACATCTGCCTTGAGGCAGGAATCCAGGCAGTAATTCTTTTTGAAGGTATGGAGCAAGACCACTGACTCATTGTCAGTGAAATTGCTCTCCTACCCTCGCAGCTCCACCATTAAGGGAGGTGCCCCTGCCCCCTTGAGTGTTAGTGATCGAGGCCCTCCTCCACCCGCAGGATTCCCTGCGCCTCATCCCAGGTGGTCCAGTGGACCTCTGTCTCCTTTCTCTCACTCTGCTCCTTCACTCGTTTTTCTACCCTTTCTATCTTTCACCTTTCTGCATCTCTGCTCTTTTGTGCCTTATTTCTGCTTATTTTCCCTTTTTTCTTTATCCCTTCTTTCCTCCTTTACCTTTCCCCGCAGCTGCTGCCTCCGCGGCCCCTCCCCCCCAGCGCGACCGGCCCAATCCAGCTCCTCTCCCCGCTCCCGCCTCCCAGCTCTCCCCGACCCCTACTTAATGGCGGCCACTGCGCGTCCGCGCAGCGGCCGAGGGCGCGCCGCTGGTGCACCGAAGGTGCGTCAAAGGCAAGCACATCTGCGCCCGTCCGCGACCAGCACCAGGAACCCTGGACCTCCGCCCCGCCAACGCTACGACCCAGCAGCACTCCACGCACTGAACCCAGGCTGCAACAACAACTGCAAGCTAGCATCACCAGCCGACACCCATGGACCCTTCAGCTGTCACCGTTGCCGGCACACCTGCAGCACCGCCAAGAACACGGATCCAGCACTACCCGCCCACAAGAACACAACCGAACCGAAGACCCTGCAAAGCATCCTCCTCAACGTCCGATCCCTCCACAAACACGCCACAGAAATCTGGGACCTCCTCGACAGCACCACCCCGGACGTAGCATTCTTCACCGAAACCTGGACCAACGCCACCTCGGGACCAGACATCGCCATCGCCATACCCCAAGGATACAAGATCTCCAGGAAGGACCGTCCCACCCACCCAGGAGGAGGAATCGCCATCGTCCACAAATCCAGCCTCCGCCTGAGCACACTCCCTAACGAGTCCACAGAACTGATGGAACACCTTCACTTCAAGATACTGGCCAGCCCCACCGCCGCCCTCCGAGGAACCCTCATCTACCGACCCCCTGGACCCTTCGCCAACTCCATCACGGACATTATCTCCCCGCAGGCCATTGCATCCACCAACTACACCCTGCTGGGAGACCTCAACTTCCACCTCGACAATCAACTGGACCCCAACACCACATGCCTCCTGGACAACCTCCACAACATTGGACTCTGCCCGGTCGTGACCGAGCCCACGCACTCAGCAGGACACACCCTCGAACCCCTCTTCACTACAGGAAACTCCATCACCTTCAGCCACACCACCGAACTCCCATGGACCGACCATCGTTGCGTCCACTTCACCTTCAGAACACCCACCATCCACAGACACCAGCACCTGCTTCCACAAAGAAACTGGACCAAAATCACCGACGACCAGCTCACCTCCTCACTCAACAACTCCACCCCAACCATCGCGGAAAACGACGACCCCAACACCGCAGCCCGAACCCTGCATAGATGGATCTCAGACAGCACCAACACCATAGCCCCCCTCAAGAAAAACAACAATACCCGTGCCAAGAAAGCCAGATGCTTTACCACCGAACTTCGAGAGTCCAGGCGCACATGCCGCCACCTCGAAAAGGCCTGGAGAAACACCAAATCCACAGAAGCCCACAACAACTTCAGAGCCGCCACCAACGCCCACCATCAACTCATCAGAGAAACGAGGAAAAAAGCGATTGAAGACAGAATCTCAACCCACGCACACAACAGCAAGGAACTCTTCAGCATCATCAAGGAGTTCGCCCAACCCACCAGCGAGTCTACTGACATCCCTCCCTCGCAAGACCTCTGCGACAAACTCGGCACCTTTTTCCACCACAAAATCAAGAGCATCTACGACAACTTCGACGAAGACAACCAACACACTGAACCCTCACCAACCACCCCCGACACCCGGAAACCAGCGATTGATGACTGGACAGCCCTCACCACCGAAGACAAACTGAAGACAATGAAGTCAATCCACTCAGGGGCCCCCACGGACCCCTGCCCCCACCACATCTTGAACAGAGCCGCCGACACCATCGCACCCATGCTCTGCCACACCATCAACCGCTCCCTGGCGATCGCCTCGTTCCCCGAGGACTGGAAACACGCCGAGGTCAACCCCCTCCTAAAGAAACCCTCAGCGGACCCCACCGACCTCAAAAACTACAGACCCATCTCCCTGCTCCCTTTCCCAGCGAAAGTCATCGAGAAAGCCATCAACAGCCAACTCGCCACATTCTTTGAAGAACACAACATCCTCGACTCCTCCCAATCCGGCTTCAGAAAAAACCACAGTACGGAAACCGCCCTCCTCGCCGCAACAGACGACATCCGCACCCTACTGGACAAAGGAGAAACAGTAGCCCTCATCCTCCTAGACCTATCAGCTTCGTTCGACACAGTCTCCCACCGCACCCTAATATGCAGACTCTACGACGCAGGAATCCAGGACAAGGCCCTCGACTGGATCTGCTCCTTCCTCTCCGGCTGGACGCAACGGGTCAGACTCCCCCCTTTCCTCTCAGGCCCCACACCTACCACCTGTGGAGTCCCCCACGGCTCCTCCCTCAGCCCGACGCTCTTCAACGTCTACATGGCTCCACTTGCCCCCATCGTCAGAACCTACGGACTCAACATCGTGTCATACGCAGACGACACCCAGCTCATCCTCTCCCTATCCAACGAGCCCAACACCGCCAGACGCAACTTTCGAGAAGGCATGGAAGCCGTCGCCAAATGGATGAAAAACAGCTGCCTACAACTAAACACCAACAAAACAGAAGTACTCATCATGGGCCCAAACCCCGACGCCTGGAGCGACACCTGGTGGCCCACCGCCCTCGGAAACCCACCAACCCCCACAGACCACGCACGCAACCTGGGAATCATCCTAGACTCCGAGCTCAAAATGGACCACCAGATCAACTCTGTCTCATCTTCCTGCTTCCACACCCTCCGCCTCCTTCGTAAGACCTTCAAATGGATCCCCCTCGAACACCGAAAGACAGTCACTCACGCCCTGGTCACCAGCAGACTCGACTACTGCAACGCACTCTACGCCGGAATAAACAAAAACCTCATCCGCAAGCTACAGAACATCCAGAACGCCGCAAGACTGGTCCTCAACCTGCCAAAACACTGCCACATCTCCCAGCACCTACGCACACTCCACTGGCTCCCCGTCGAGGCGAGAATCACCTTTAAGATGCTCACCCACGCACACAAGGCCCTCCAAGGCACCGGACCAGCATACCTGAACAGCCGGCTCAAATTCCACGCACCCCAAAGGACCATACGATCAGCCCAGCTCTCCTACGCCGTGGTCCCCCGCACCAGAAATACCAGATCGGGAGGCCGCTCCTCCTTTGCGGCCAAAGCATGGAACGCCCTTCCGCTCCACCTCAGACAGACAACATCGCTCCCCATCTTCGCAAGAAACCTCAAAACCTGGTTCTTCGAAAGACCCCCTCCTTGATGGAATGGAACCTGCACCCCCCACCCCTAGCGCCTTGAGACCCTTACGGGTGAGTAGTTGCGCTTTAACAAACTCCCGATTGATGGATTGATTGATTATGGGCCTTCGCCTATGTCGCCGGCCTGCAGACGTCTGGTAGACACTCCTATGAACAGGGCTGACGACGTTGTGACCTTCCTAGTAGAATGAACCTTCACATTTGCAGCCAGTAGATGTGTGGCCTTTTCATGACAGCAGACTATAGTTGAGGAGACCCAGCGAGCAATACTAGCCCACGACAAGGCTTGGCCCTTTCTTGGAGAAGAGTAAGAAATTAGTAATGATTTGATTTTCAGAAAGTTTTTGTCCTTTGCAAGTTGAACTTCAAACAAGGCTTAATACCCAGAGAATAAAGAGCTCTATCGTCAGGCGAGGATGGATTGGAGAAAAACAGAAGGCAGAAGGATTGGCTCATTGAGGTGAAATGTTGATGGTACCTTCGGGATGAATGAAGGATTAGTGCGCAGAACTACTCTGTCGTCTAGGCTCCTTCTTTGCTTGTGAATGCCTGAATCTCACTAATACGTCTGGCAGATGTAATAGCTAACAAAAAGGACACCTTCCATAAAAGGAATTTCAATTCGCACTAGTGAATAGACTTGAACTGAGATCTCATGAGTTGTGAAAAGACTGTGTTCAGCTGCAAAGTACCAGGGGAGGCAGGCTAGGACAGCAGGCTCTGAATAGTTCCTTCATAAACTCCTTCAAAAGCCTGCTGGACCATAAAGACAATTGCCTAGACAACTTTTGAATCTAGAAACTGCCACTAGGTGCACCTTAATGAATGCATGTGTAAGGCCTGATTTGGCGAGCTGTAGTAAATTAGGTAGAATCTGTTCAGATGTAGACGAGAACTGAGAAGTACACCTTGAGCAACATCTTTTCCATTTTGCTGAGTAACATTTGATCGTAGGAGCACAATCTTTATGAAGGATTGAATTGCATTCTTCAGAAATCGTTGAAGCTCCTAATTTAGTGCAGTTACGAGTCAGGCTGACAAACTGAGTGTGAATTTGCAGGTGAACCACTTGAACCTGGTTCACTGAGAGGAGATCCTCTGTCAGGAGGAACCAATTATGTGAGCACTCTGATAGGCGAAGAAGCAGGCTGTACCAGTACCGTCTTGCCTACGCCGGGGTGATTAGAATGAGTTTGCAAGGTTCTACTTTCATTTTCTGCAAGGCCTTTGAAATGAGTCACAATGGGGGAAACACGTGCTTGAATGTGCCTGCCCATGAACAGTGGAAGGCGTTACCCCAAGAACCTGGTTGGGGAAATCAGATGGCACGTGCATTTTTTTGTTGAGGTATCCAGCGAAGAGATCTAGGGTAGGGTACCCCAAGACAAAAAAACCTTCTTTAAATTATTACCACTCATGGCATTGCTGGTTTGATCTGCTGTGGTAATCGGCCCATTCGTTTTTTACTACTGGGACATGCTCCACTTTCAATCAGATGTCGTTGGTTATCAGCCATTCCAATATTTGTTGTGCTTGGGCTGAGAGAACCTGTGACCTCGTCCCTCCCTGTTTGAGCCGAGAAAACATGGTTGTAGTGTTGTCTATCCTCACTAGAACTGATGAGCCTGTTAATCTGGGAATAAAGGCTTGAAGGCCAAGAAAGATTACCTTCAACTCTAGGAGATGTATGTGACCTAACGCTTCCTGACTGGACCACTTCCAGTGAATCACTAAATCCTGCAAATGGGCTCCCCATTCTTCCAGAAGGCATCCTTTGCCATCACCACCTGGTGCACCGCAGGCAGGAAAGAGACCCTACATTAGGTTTGCTTTGACTCTCCACAAGTACATCACCAGGTCCACTGTGTCCACCGCGCGTCGAGCTGTTCCTGAAGAGATCTCATGAGCAGTTGGCAACTCTGAATTAACGTGATGCAGGATGACAACTCAAGAATGGATTTGTATGTCTTTACAGAAGGACACCTTCTGGAAAAGAGTGATAGTGTGATTGCCTGCAAGACAGAAATCCTTTCTTTTGTGTGAAAGGCTTTTGACAGCTTTGTATCCAGGACTGCTCCTTGGAAGACCAGGGATCTTGGGGAAAAGAGATGATTTTTCCCTGTTGAGCTTGAGGCCTAGGGATTGGAAAAGTTGTAGACAGGCCTCTATGGACATCTTTGGCGACTGGAAAGAGAGACATTTGATTAATCAATCGCCCAGGTAGGGGAACACATGGTATACGGAACGTCGGAGTAAAGTTGCCATTGGCACCATGCACTTGGTAAATACTATGGGAGACTCTAAGGGAAGCACTCTGAACTGATAATGGCACCCTGCCACCTTGAACCTGAGAAACATTTGGTGTTTGGGATACACTGGAGCATTTAAATATGCATCCACTAGATCCAGGGAGGAGAGAGACTCTCCAGTGTCATTGAGCTGCAAAATCTCCTGAAGAGAAAGAATCCTGAAGTGTTGTTTTTTGATTGACTTGTTCCATAGCCAAAGATCCATTACCTGCCTCCAAGAAGTGGAAATAGAAGCCTTGGTTGCACTGATTGAATGGTACCTGCTTTTTAGTAGAGAAGCAAATGGATTTATTTCTTGAGAACGGGAAGAGGACAATGTGATGTCTTCTATGGTGGAAGGTTTGGAGGCTTTTAAGCAAATTCCAGGGTGCGACTGTGCTGGAATACCTCGAACACCCATTTGTCAGAAGAGATGAGCTACCATTGATCGGAAAATTTGTAGAACATGTGACCATATTGAAGTGGGACTGCGGTGACAGAAGCAGGAGTTACTTCATTGTCTTCTGTTGGTATCCTTAGCTTTTCCTTCTGCTGATGGACATCGATGCCCTGTCTAGCTGGAATGAACAAGTTACTTACCTTCGGTAACGATATATCTGTAAGAAACAGTAGTTAGTATTAGATTCCTTACCTTAGAATATCCCCAGGCGTCAGTCTGGATCCGGAAACTTTTGCGTAGCAGTACCCCTGCGCGTCGGTAGGCGTCGTCTGCAGGCGTCCCCTGCGGCTCCGCGTCGTCGGCGTCGTGCGCCGTGATGACGTCGCTGGAGTATATAGACGCCGCCTCCGCGCGCTGACGTCAGTTCTTTGCACACAGCTTTTCCGCGCCAGAACACGCAGAGCCATGTGAGAACCAACACTGGTGCCATGTGAAAACTAGGGCCCTGAAAGGGATGTCCTTAACCCTAGGTATCAGTTCGCAGAACGGGGAGGATGGGCGGGGCGGTAAGGAATCTAATACTAACTACTGTTTCTTACAGATATATCGTTACCGAAGGTAAGTAACTTGTTCATCTGAAAGAAACAGGTTAGTATTAGATTCCTTACCTTAGAATAGATACCCCAGCAATACCAACCCCGGTGGTGGGTCTGCGAACCAATACAACCTACACCAGAAAGTCCTGGAGGACCGAACGGCCAAAGAAGCCATCCCTCCGGACTTGACTGTCCAGGCAGTAGTGCCTCGCAAAGGTGTGCAGCGAGGCCCACGTGGCCGCCTGGCAAATGTCCTGCAAAGGGACTCCCCGGCCCAGGGCAGTAGTAGCCGCCGTGGCCCGAGTGGAATGGGCCCTCAGCCCAACAGGAGGCTCCTTCCGAGCCAAAGAGTAGCATGCTTTGATGCACAGGACGACCCACCGAGAGATGGTCCGTTTCTGTACCGCCCTTCCCTCCTTCTCAACCACGTAGCCAACAAACAGTTGGTCATCCACCCGGAACTGGCGTGTGCGATCCATATAGAATGAAAGCGCACGTTTTGGGTCCAGACGATGGAGCCGCTCTTCATCCTTTGAAGGATGCGGAGGCGGGAAGAAGGAGGGCAAGGTGATGGACTGCCCAATGTGAAAAGCAGAGACTACCTTGGGCAGGAAAGAAGGTCTAGTCCGAAGAACCACCTTATCAGGATGAACAGACAAGAAAGGAGGTTGAATAGAAAGAGCCTGGAGCTCACTCACTCTCCTGGCAGAGGTGATGGCTACCAGGAAGGCCGTCTTTAAGGTGAGAAGACGGAGAGGACAGGAATGAAGGGGCTCAAAGGGAGCGCACATCAGGAAAGTCAAAACCAGGTTCAAGTCCCACTGAGGCATCACGAACGGAGTTGGAGGATACATGTGCGTGATGCCCTTCAAGAATCTTAACACAATAGGGGACTTGAACAAAGATGGCTGATCAGGTAGCCTCAAGAAGGCGGAAAGGGCAGAAAGATAGCCCTTGATAGTGCCCAGAGCAGAGCCCTGCTGGGCAAGGGAAAGGAGGAAGAGGAGAACCTCAGACAGAGGGGCAGAAAGGGGATCCACAGCCTTTGCTGTGCACCATGCCACAAATCTGTTCCACCGGCAGGCGTATACCGACTTTGTGGAGGGACGCCTGGCTGCCAGAATGACATCACAGACTTCAGGAGGCAAGTCAAATGGCCTCAACTGTCGCCGCTCAATCTCCACGCATGGAGGTGGAGACTGGACAGGTTCGGGTGGAGGACCGTCCCCTGCTGCTGCGACAGAAGGTCCTCCTGAAGGGGCAGGCGGATCGAGGGACCGACTGTCATGCTGAGTAGCTCGGGATACCAGTACCTTCGAGCCCAGTCCGGAGCCACAAGGATAACTTGGGCCCGGTCGCGCCTGATCTTCTTCAGCACTCTGGGCAGAAGTGGTATAGGCGGAAAGGCGTACAACAGACCGCAACTCCACTCGCGCCGAAAGGCGTCGCCGAGCGAGTGCCGTCTTGGAAACTCCAACGCGCAGAACTGATGACATTGCGCGTTCTCTTCTGTGGCGAATAGATCTAACCAAGGCTCTCCCCATTGCTGAAAGAGGCCTCTCGCCACATCCGAGTTCAGACGCCATTCGTGATCCACCGAGCACCGACGGCTGAGTTCGTCCGCCCTGGCGTTCAGAGAACCTGCCAGGTGTTGAACCGTCAGAGTCACGCCCTGACGTTCCAGCCATTGCCAGAGGCGCAGAGCCTCCTGGCAAAGGGTCCACGACCCCACACCGCCCTGTTTGTTGCAGTACCACATGGCGGTGGTGTTGTCCGTGAACACCTGCACTACACTCCCGTTGACAAAGGGGAGGAATGCCTTCAGTGCTAGGCGAATCGCCCGCAGCTCCAACATGTTGATATGGAGCCGGGACTCCGCCGGAGACCAGAGGCCTCTGATCTCCGCCTCTCCCAAGTGGCCGCCCCAGCCTTGGAGGGACGCGTCCGTCACAACCACGTGCTCCGGTTGGGGAAGGGAGAGGGATCTGCCCCTGACCCAATCGCGGTCCGTAAGCCACCACTGCAACTGTCTCGCAGTGCCCTCCGAGATCAGGACATGGTCGGATAGGTTGCCCTGATGCTGGGCCCACTGAAACTTCAGGTCCCACTGCAGAGCCCGCATCCGCCATCTGGCGTGATGCACCAGAAGGATGCAGGAGGCCATCAGCCCCAGAAGCCGCAGCGTCAACCTGACCGAAACCCGGGATAACGGCTGAAAGATGTGAATCAGAGCCTGAATATCCCGGACCCGCCGTTCCGGAGGATAAACCCGAAACTGCGCCGAGTCGAGAACCGCTCCGATGAAAAGGAGCTTTTGAGAGGGACACAGGTGTGATTTCGGCACATTGATGGAAAACCCCAGCTCGTGTAGGAGGTCTGCCGTCATCTGAAGGTGGTGGACGACTGTCTGGGGCGAGCCCGCCTTCAACAGCCAGTCGTCGAGGTAGGGGAAGACTGAAACCCCTAACCGGCGCAGATGAGCTGCGACCACCGCCATCACTTTCGTGAACACCCGTGGGGCGCTGGTAAGGCCGAATGGGAGCACGATAAACTGAAAGTGCTCGTGGCCTACCGTGAACCGCAGGTAACGCCGGTGGGCCGGCAGGACGGGGATGTGAAAATACGCATCCTGCAAGTCCAACGCTACCATCCAGTCTTGTGGGTCTAGAGCAGCCAAGACCTGAGCCAAAGTCAACATCTTGAACTTCTCCTTCCGGAGGAAGCCGTTGACGTTCCGTAGATCCAAGATAGGACGCAGGCCTCCCTTGTCCTTCTTGGGTACCAGAAAGTAGTGGGAGTAGCAACCACACCCTACTTCTGGCCCAGGAACGCGCTCGATGGCCCCCTTGGCCAAGAGGGCCGTAACTTCCTCCTGCAGAAGTGTCAAGTGGTCCCCCGACACACGGTGGTTCTGCGGTGGCATGGCTGGAGGAGTGGACTCGAAGGGGAGGGCATAGCCCCTTCGGACAAGCTGCAGCACCCACCTGTCCGATGTTATCGCGCGCCAGCGGGAGTGGTGATGGCGAACCCTGCCACCCACTGGCGTCACGTGAGCCCGAAAGCTCGGACTAGGAAGGCTTGGATGCAGCAGCGGAGGGAGGCGTGGACTGACCACGCCGCTGGCCTCTACCGCCACCACGGCGGAAACCACGGCCGCCACCGCGCTGGGGAGCGTTCTGCGTCGCGTGGCTGGCAGCACGTGTGGGACCTCCCCTCCCTTGGCCACGAAAGGGCCGAAACGAACCCGTCTGCTGGCGCTGGGTCGAAAGAACCAAGGACTTGGCCGTGACCCTGGAGTCCTTGAAGCGCTCCAGCGCGTGGTCCGCTTTGTCACCAAACAGGCGACTGCCATCAAATGGCATGTCCATGAGTGAATTTTGGACGTCTGGCGAGAAGTTGGCAGATCTCAGCCAAGCATGGCGACGAATCGCCACCGTTGTGGACATCGCCCGTCCCAGCGAGTCGGTCGTGTCGAGACCACAACGGATCGAGTACCGCGCCGCATCCCGGCCTTCAACTAAGGCCCGGGTGAGCTTGTCCCGCACCTCCTGGGGACATTGCGGCAGACACTCCTCGACCGTATCCCACAGGGAGTGGGTGTAGCGGCCCAAGAGGCACGCGGTATTACAAGACCGCAGTCCAGCGCTCAAAGAGGAAAAGACCTTTTTACCAAATTGGTCATACCGCTTTGATTCCCTATCGGGCGGAGCCGACGGAAATGCGGACTGCGAAGTGGAGGCCTGGATCACCAGACTCTCCGGGGAGGGATGGGTGGATAAAAAGGCAGGGTCGTCCGAGCACGGACGGTGACGCCTTGCGACATTCCGGTCAACCGGCGCACCAGAAGCGGGCCTGGACCAGGTGCCCAAAAGGACATCCGACAGGGCCTCATTAAACGGCAGCAGAGGCTCCTGGGGGCATGACTGCGGTTTAAACACTTCGGTCAGAATGTTCGGTTTGACCTTCGCGACGGGGAGCTTAAGGTGCAAGGCCTTGGCAGCCCTCATCAGGACCACCGAATAGGCAGCACCTGCCTCAGACACCACAGGGGACGGAGAGACAAACCCAGGGTTGGGCGACTCGTCCAGGCCACTGGCATCACCCAGATCACCTACCCAGTCCACATCATACTGGCAGGCACGGGATAGAGGGTCCTCAGACCCCTCCCAACCCTCTCCATACTCATCTTCATCATACCCATATTCTGGGTCGACGATATAGACATCGGGGTCAACGGGCCCCATCGGCGTCGGATCCGGCGTCGGCCGACGCCGGTCCGACTCCGCGTCCGGAGTCGGGGAGGAAAGGGGGGTGGCGCCGCGCGGCGTCGGTGCCAGGGACCCGACGCCGGCCGGAGCCGACGGCGGAGTCGCTGCACCACGCGGGGGCGGTACCACGGGTTGGCCCACAGGAACCGACGCCGGAGAGGCCGGGAGACCAGCCGGCGACGAACCAGAGGGAACCAGCGGCGCCGGGGCCGGAGCCACCGGCGGCGCCGGGGCAGGAGCACCCGAACCGCTCGGGCCCCCAGACGGGACCGACGGGCCCGCAGGCGCCGAAGGCCCCGCCGGAGGAGACCTCGCCCTCATAGCAATGAGGAAGGCCTCGATCTCCTCACGCGACGCGCCTTCCCCAGGGACCGACGGGTATGGGGTAGACGGCGTCGGCGACCCACGCGGGGCCGCGGGGGTGGGGTCACCCGAGCCCCCGGCCGCATCACGCGGGCGTCGGGGGGAGTCGGGGGTGCGATGGCGACGCCCCGACTTCTTGTGCTTACCTGACGAGCCGGAGGAATGGTGGCGACTCCCGGAGCGCCCATGGCGGCTCCGCGATCGTTCCCTCGACCGCTCCCTCGACCTCCGACCGGACCGGGACCGCTCTCGACGCGGGGTCGACACCCGGAGCTCGAGAAGCTTGCGGGACCGCTCCCGCCTAGCTTTTCCAGTCAAGGCCCGACAGTCGACGCAGGACTCCACGTCGTGGTCCGCGCCCAGACACCGGAGGCAGAGTCGATGGTGGTCGGTGACCGACATCATGCGGTCGCACTCGTCGCAACTCTTAAACCCAGGCATCCTACCGGCACCGTAGAAAGAATTAGTTTTACAAACACTTGGTCAAAAGACCGGAGTACTGCTCTTCGGATCTGCGCTAACTGGCGCGGAAAAAAGAAGAACTGACGTCAGCGCGCGGAGGCGGCGTCTATATACTCCAGCGACGTCATCACGGCGCACGACGCCGACGACGCGGAGCCGCAGGGGACGCCTGCAGACGACGCCTACCGACGCGCAGGGGTACTGCTACGCAAAAGTTTCCGGATCCAGACTGACGCCTGGGGATATTCTAAGGTAAGGAATCTAATACTAACCTGTTTCTTTCAGATATGTAGAAATTGTGCTTGGCCTGTGGGACAGGGCTGAATATTGCAACCGAAAACCCTTAACATTCTGAGGAACTGAGGTTGGGTGGTGAACTGGCCTCTACCGCTGCCCTGAGAGGGCTGGAAACGCCACTGCTGCATGTTACCCAGTGACTTAGCAGTGTCTGTATCAAACTTGATCGACTGCAAAGCATTGCCAACCTGTTTCCCAAAAAGCATCTCTCGGTCGAAGGGCATGCCCAGTATCTTGGCGTGCACCTCTGGGCGAAATGTAGTTACTTTAAGCCAATCTTGGCGTCTCAATAGTGTTACCCCAGCTATCTGCCTGAAGGAGGCTGTGGAAGAAATAGCTATGGTCACATCTATAATTTTGGAAGAGGACTTCTCACCTTCCGCAAGCATCTCTCTCTCGTCTTTCTTCTTGTCCTCTGGGAGACACTCTAAAAGAGAGGAGATGTCAGATCACATCTGACCGTCGTATCACCCAAGGATAGCCAGAGCATTGGAGGCTCCGATTGAAATAGCCACCATCGCAGAGACCCTCTTGCCAATATTATCAAGCCTGCAGCCTTTCTTATCTGGAGGAGCAGAGCACAGCGTGGATGGATTTTTTGCTCTTCTCTGAGTAGCTTCCATGATGACCAAGTCCGGTCTAGGGTGACCAATGAGACATGTAGGGGAACCCTCAGGAGCCTTGCATGTTTTGTCCAGATTTTGACTCCCAGCCATTACAAACGCTGGTGTCTTAATTCATTTTTAGCCTTTCTGCCATAGGAAATTAACAAAAGGGGTAGCACAACTGGTGTGCGGAGATCCCGCCTTAAAATCATAGAGGAAGAACTCTGTTTATTTAGCTGGCATAGGAAGGTCGAAGCGCTTAGACACTCTCCAGCAGGTCGGGGAAAATTCCAATATCCACAGGCGGAGAATCCACTGCTGGAGGGGTAGGAGAAGCTGGCACTGGTATGACAATCATCACACTCAGTATGAACATTAGGATACGACTGGAGCTCCCCTTCTTCTAGCTGCCGGGCATCGCAGTCCTGGGAAGTATCAGGAATAGATATTTGGGGTGGTATAGGTCGGTCTTTTTGAGACCTAGGCTTGCTCTGTGGAGCAGTGTCAAGGACTTCCTGCCTCTGTATAGGCTGATGAGCAGAGTTGGCATCGGGGAACCTCTTTTAATAGTGCTTTTGCATCATGCATCAGTCTGTGACCAATGAAGTTGGTATATTAATGGAGGGTCCCTGAACGTGATGTTGCTCATCCTTTTGTTCCTCAAAGGATAATTCTCCTGGAATGCATCATATTACTGAGCAGAATGGTGTTGCCTATCAGGGAAAGAGTAATCTTCTTCAAGGTAAGCTGACGGATCACGGTCTGCTTCTTCAGCCTCCGATTCGGAACTGTGAGAGACCATACGCAGGGCCAAAGAGACCCTTATCCCATCCTCAGATTCCTGAAAGCCCCGAAGGACTGCTAGTGTGAAAAAATCCTCAGGTAGAGAAGGCGCCGTTCTCTAACTTGAGATATATAACATTTCTTTATCTACCGGGGATGGGGCGCAGGTGACACGGCGCTGACAGAAACCTTCTTCGACAGGACCGCAGCGGATGCGGTCATCAATGATGATGTGATTAATGAGGAAATCTTCGTCGGAGTAGTCGAGGCTGACAACAGTGTCGTCACGGTTTTCGCCAACAAAACAGCCTTCGTCATCTTGATTGTGGACATAGTGGAAGTTGCCATCGACAGTCGTTGGTGCAGATATTCCCAGGGATATGGATGGCTTAGACGGTAGGTTCTTCGTAGACTATGCTGTCGACAGCTGATTTTTCTTAGTAGAGGGCTCCTTGCATGAGGAGCAGGTGTTGAATCAGACCTGTGATGAGATGAGGAAAAGCCAGCCGGCTCCTTGCTTGATCTCAGTTTCACACTGGTTTCTCTGCTGTGAGATTTTTTTAGAGTCTCTGTCAGATGATGAGTGCCCCTCTTGCTTCAGGAGAATGGGCTTTCTCCTCACACTCTAAATCTGAAACAGAAGTAATCTGCCCTACCGGTCTTTGAGGGTTTTCGCAGAAAAAGTATGGCAGTATTGCATTCTTTCGGTTCATGTTGAGGATAAAGATAGTTCAAACATTCTTTATGTGGATCCCCAGAATAGTCTGGATTTTCCACAAGTCTTGCAAGGCCAAGATAGCCTTTTTTGAACTCAGACATTCTGTAAACAAACAGTCAAAAACTCCTAAACTGAACCTCAGAGGATGGTAGGTTTAGAGATGAACTGGAATACTGCAGGTCAAAAGGTTAACAGTGACACATTGACTGAGCAGAGCTCAGAGAGACTCCCCAACACATGTGTGGTAAGAAATCCGAGGTATGGGGGGTCTGCAAGGTATGAGTGCTTCAGGGTCTGTGCTCTTATTTGCTGAAGTCTGGATGCGTTATATCAATGTGAATTGGCTACCAACTTCTATTGTTATTTAATGGAGTTTAATGCTAATGCCTTAGCACTGCTTTTATTACTGTTATCGTGGAACTCCCACCATAACGACGGGGAAGATTCAAGCATGTGAATCTATGAAAGATACAATACTGGAGAACAAATGTTGTAAACCTCTAAGAAGCCTCATCACAACCGGTGACTTGAACAAAGAGGGCTGGTGCATGAACGTAAAAAGTCAGAATAAGCCAAAATGTGCCCTTTATCAGTGCCTGAAGTAAGGCCTTGCTGGGTAGGGAAAACACAACTCCTGTGTCTCCTTGAATGTGATGTTATGGAGTAATATATGGTGCTGACATCAGTCAGTTCTCATACTTTTCCCCATGCTATTAGAACTGGGGAAAAGGCTAAAAACAAATACATATAATTAATCAGGGAATTGTGAAGCGCGCTACACACCTGTGAGGGTATCAAGGTGCTGGGGAGGGGGGGGGGAGGGGTGGAGCGGTGGAGCTTCGGGTCAGGCAGAGTGGAGGTTTCTCCAGGGTACATGGAAGGAGACTTTCATTGAGGTATCAGAGTCCGGGGTTGTGGAGGGATTTGTAGGCATGGGTGAGTAGCGTGAAAGTTACTCTCTTCTCGAGAGGGAGCCAGTGGAGGTCTCGCAGGTGTTGGGTGATGTGTTCATGTCGTGAGATGCCGAGGACGAGTCTGGCCAAGGTGTCCTGGAGTTTGCGTAGCAGGGATTGGTCGATTCCAGCGTAGAGGGTGTTTCCGTAGTCCAGTCTGCTTGTTATGAGTGTGTGGGTGACGGTCTTTTTGGATTCGGGGGGGGATCCATTTGAAGGTCTTGCGAAGGATGCGGAGGGTGTTGAAGCAGGTGGAGGGGATGGTGTTGATTTGGTGGGTCATGGCGAGGGAGGAGTAGAATATAATGCCGAGGTTCCGGGCGTGATCCGTGGGGGTTGGGCGGGGGTGCCGAGGGCGGTGGGCCAACAGGTTTTGTACCAAGCTGAGTGGGTGGGTCAGAGGTCGTCTATCTTCTCCGAGTTGAGCAATTCAGCAAGATAACCGATCAATAACCGTTATGAACCACTCCTCAGAATGAGAAGGTGGGTATGTCACTAAGGAATCTGCATGTAAATAAAGTAGTAATCAGAAAGACTGTTACCAGTGGGAAGTGATTTTCTTCCGATGGATACTGAAAGAAGCGTATTTCTCACCCCTTGAATCAATACCAAATCAGAACCCTACGGAGGTGGGTCTGATGAGGGGATCATCTGAAGGACTCAACACATTTGACCAAGTAAACCATTCTTATAGAAACAAATGGGCAAGGGAACAATCTGAAAGATGCAAGTGGCTCAACAACAGAAAAGACAGCCCTTCCTGCAATGTGGATATGTTAGGGGGCAATAAGAGCCCAATCACAATATTAGGACAGATATGGATAAGCCTAATGCAGTGTTAGAAACGATGAGACAGAGCAGGCACCCATCAGAGAGACATTCACTTCAAGCCCCAGGACATTATCCCATAAAAAACATACATAATTGGGAGCAGAGGAACATTCACACAGGAGCATGTTTTTCTTACAGAAACATTTCTGTAAAACGATGCACAGGCAATTGTCACAATAAACTCCTGAGCAATGACAAGTCAACAAAGACGACGAACAGCAGTACCAACCACCATCCCAGCGACAGTAATTCATTCCAATATTTTAAAAATCAGCATAAAAACAAATTTAAAATATAACCCCTTTCGTGCAAGACTGCAATACTATGAAGCGGTAGATAGGTAGATATGGATAATGTTACTTAGCCAGTAAGCATCTGTTCTTGGCATCTAGAGCTGTAGATTCACATGCTTTGCATACTCCTGCCATCTAGTGTTGGGTCCGGATGTTTGCAAGTTGTTTTTCTTCGTAGAAGTCTCTCCTAATCCGGAGGTAAGGGGTCTCCTCCTTTCGGCAATAGTACGCATGGAAATCAACTCCATTGTTGGATTGTTTTCCCGCAAAGGGGTGAGAATGGATTAAGGAAGTGTAGTTCATAGATGTCCTTGCGTATAAATGTATATTTAAGAACTGCAACAACCACAGGTACCCGGGGAGGAAGGTGGGCGCATGTGAATTTACAGCTCTACATGCCAGGAACGGAGGCTTATGGGTAAGTAACATTATCCGTTAGAGGCATGTGTGCTCTAGAAACACATGTTTTGCGTAGACTACTAAGCAGTATACTCCAAAAGTTTCAAGTACTGTTTGACCTACATTAGCTCGTTGACATGCTAATACATCTACGCAATAGTGTTTAGTAAATGTGCGTGGTGTAGACCATGTAGCTGCCTTACATATGTCAGCTAGCGGAATGTTACCTAAAAAGGACACAGAAGCCCCTATTATGCGAGTGGAATGCACTCTAGGGGGTATAGCTAAAGTTCTTTTACTTTTAGCATAGCATGTTTGAATGCATTTAACAATCCATCTAGCAATACCAGATTTAGAGATAGAATTGCCTTTGTGAGGTGGAGCAAATGCAATGAACAGTTGTTTTGCTGAAGTCTTTCATCCTATCAGTGCGGAGCTTGCTTGGCTCGAAGATGGCCACTGCATGAGCGAGCTCCGCGAGCCATCCAGACGATCTGCAATAATCCTGACATTTCCGTACACCAGAGGCCTGCAAATTGCTGTCGCTGAGTGTGCTAAGAGTGCGCTTTCCTCCGAAACCTATATTAGGGCGATCCGGCGAATTAAAGAGTGGTGCCAAAACGGGACGACATGCGGCCTGTGGTGAAAGTGAGGTGAAGCCTGCTGCTGCGGAGACCCTGCACTGCCCGAAGTGAAGCGGAGGCGCTCTGGAGCCAACCATGTTGCGCTGCAGGAAGGAGGTGTGCGCAGATAATCGGTCGGCTAGTCCCGAGTGAGCCGTGCGAGCTGAGGGAAAGCTTGAGACCGCGACCTGCAACGTGGACGTACAACGAGGTTCACGTCACCGCAAAGTGAAGACCTGCAGCCTGCTGTGGAAAAGCGACAAGGCCTCCTGCAGCTTAGAATCTGTTCCCTCTAAGAGGGGGCTGATATACCCCCGGGGCCTGAAGCAAGCCGATGTGTAGCTACAGGAAAGGCGGCTGAGAGATCGGAACCGAAGCGGAGCGCTGCAGCGTCTCCCGACCGGGGAGGACTTGCGGGGTGCGCAGGCAGGCAGGCCACACAAGGATTGAGAACAGTGACCTGATGGGTTGAAAGGACGGGCCCCAACACGCTGCTTTGCTGAGAGATGCTTCAGAGAAGGCCTGAAGAGGTGCTCATAATTGCCAGCGACCCACTCGAAAGGAGGAGACCTGGTGCTGTAGATCATTTGGCCTGTGAAGGTAGTACCCAGTGTGAGAGATTTGTACATTATTGAATGCCAAGGGGATGGTAGAGCCTTTCAGTAGGCATAGTGTAATGAGGTAGTGTCTGGCCCCACGCCCCCTTATTTGCTCGCAAACCCTGGGAGACATGTGCGTTGCTTTTCATCTGGTGGCAGAGGAGGAGGTAGAGGTCTGGAATAGCCTTGCCCCTCCAGGACTCGGCCTACATAGCACAACTATAAACAAGATTTGCAACATGGAGTGTGGTCTGCGGTCTTGCCTTTTCTGCAGCTGAGACAGGATCCCCCCCCCCCTTATTGAGCCCAGGGGGAACTAGTGGATAGTGCTAGACTGGTCCTACCTCCTGTAATTATGGGTAAAGTTGACAAGACACAGCCTAAGCTGCAGTTTGAGCAACGAAAGTCACGGCATAGGGATGACACAAGTCAAGGGGCTGCGGACCAGCAAAATACCACTGAGGAGTCGGAGGGAGATATACGCCAGATATTGTCTGCAATGCAGAAGAGCCGATCCACCACAGAGGGAAAAATAGACTCTCTGGCCTACAGGATGGACCGGATGTCGAAGCGCATTGATCTGACAGAAAGCAGAGGATCCGAAGTGGAGGAAGCTCAAATGGAGACCGACAACACGCAAACAGATGGGGAAGCTGCTCACTTCCCTGCAAGAAAAAGCAGAAGATTTGGAAATGCTGTCAAGGCTCAGCAACATCGGAATTACGGGGCTGCCTGAGAGTACAATGATGGGGAATATGGAGGTCTTTGTCGAGAAGTTGCTGGTGGCCCTGCTGGCCCGGGACACTTCTTCAGATATGTTCATTGTCGAGCTAGCTCATTGTTCCTTGGAGCATAGGCCTCCGCCTGGTGGCCCTCCTCGTCCAGTATGTGCCAAGTTAGTGAATTACAGAGACAGAGATGCCACTCTGAAACGTGCTAGAGAGCTTAGAGAATTGCAATTCAAGGGTCTTCCCTCTCCCTTTCCCCAGATTCACCATGAAAGTGTAGGAAGTGAGGAGGCAGTTTGCACCCTTGAAGCAGCAGCTGAGAGACCTTGGGCTCGACTGCGCTCTGCTGTACCCGGCCAGATTCAGGGTCATGATAAACAGAACGTTAAGAATCTTTGTGGACCCTAAGTCACTACAAAAGGTCCTCAAGGAATCAAAAAAATGGAGGCAAATAAGGAAACGATCCAGGAGCACCTGGAGGAGACAGGAGGTGACTTGGAAGAGTAGACAGACTGACCCGGTGAGCTGGCCTACTTACATATACGACAAGCAGGTATGTTGTAAATTATGCTTCGACTTGGATACCTAAGAGTAGAGAGTACTTGCCCAGCGGACAGGGACTGCCAGCAGTGACTATGGGCAGTAACACCTATTGGAAATTGGAACACTAATTGGGATAGGTGGTTGCTGTTAAAAGGCGCAAATTCACTCTGACCCAGATGTTGGACTTACAGGACTGCTGGCGACAACTAGACTTGCATTAGTGGCACTAGGCACACTGGGTTTGTTAGGAAATGTATAATAGAAGACAATGGCTACATTTATTCATTTAAAAAAAAAAAAATTGCACTTAAGGGTTCCGCCGTTAACATCCGCCCCTGTGTGTTACCCACTATCTGGTACGAGACTGGAAGAGTTTTTCTTTGAACTCTTCAATTTGTATTAGAATGCTACGGGGTCCTGGGAGGGAGGGATGGTTTCGTTCATTCCCAGTTGGGGTCGTCGGAATGGCGTGGGGGAATATGTTGTTTTTCAGGACTATGTGGTGTGTGTGTGATCAGTGTGTATTCAACGTTGAAGACCTGAGGATCTGCCTGGAGGATATATCAGGTAGCAATTTATATGAGGTCAACCCAGTCATGGCAGCGATACAGGGCCATGATGGAGGTTAGTGGCAGCAGAATTTGTCTGCTCACCTGGAATATCCGGTGCCTAAATGACTTGAGAAAGCTGCGTAGAGTTGTTGCATACTTAGTGAGACACGAGATCGACATTGCGCTGCTGCAAGAGTCCCGCCTTCCTGTAAGCAGTAGTATGCTAAGACACAGGCGCCTGCACAGTCATTTTTCATGCAGCACAGCTCACATCCCATGCCAGGGAAGTACTTACATGGGTTAACCCCAAATCAGGATTTAAGCTACAGACGTTCGATTCGGACACTGGCGGTAGATATGGGATTTCCAGATGCACTGGGAAGGGCACTGATTGGACTATAGTCAAAGTGTACAGGCCTAATTAGCACTGTCCACAGTTTTAGCAGGAGCTGCTAGACCACATGAGAGCCAGGGTTGGTTTGCCGATCTTCTGGGGGCGATCTAAATTGCGTCCTCGAGTCCTCGTTGGATCGTTCCAGGGCGACGTCAGTCTGCCGCAGCCAGAGTTATATGTGATATAGCTGTCCAACTGGATTTGATAGATGCTTTGAGGGAGCGCTTCCCTGCTGTAAGGGGGTTCACTCATTATTCGCCCCCACACAATTTACACACTATAATTAATTATTGGTTTGTCCCGAGACCCTTGTTTAAGCAAGCACAAGATTGCAAGGTGCTCCCCCAATCCCTCTCAGAACATTCCCCAATAATGTTAGATATCGAAAGCGCGAGAAAGAAGGCAGCACTCTTCACATGGCGATTCCCCCCATACTCTTTGATGGATGATGTTTTTAGTTCAGAATTAGCTGAAGACATAGAATGCTTCTTTGATACTAATATTGGGTCTGTCCAATGTTTTTCCACAGTCTGGGAATCGTTCAAGGTATACATCAGAGGAGTAGCCATGTCCAAACATTCTGGGGTCCTACGCGCTATCCATCAGCGTCTGGTAAGCCTGGAAGGGCGGTTGCAGAATTAGAGAAGGAAGCATTATAAGATGTGAACCCTTTGATAGCTGATATCCTAAAGGAGACACTGGCAGAGTATCATGAGATAGCAGCCATCGAAATAAAACACTTGGGAAAGAATGCTGTAGCTAGGAAGTATGGAGAAAGTGAGCGCCCGGGTGCGGTGCGGGCTGGCCTGCTGCAGGGCAAGAGGGAGGCAGGGAGTGTGATGGAGCTACATGCTGCGGACGGGGGGTGGCTAGCTACTGACTGATCCTATGGAGACTGCAGATAGATTCAATCAATATTACTCAGAACTGTACGAAAAAGAGTTTGGATGCGACTGCTATCTCAGAGTACTTAGAGCATAAACAGATGCCCTGGCTGTCTAATGAACATAGGGAACACCTTATGAAACCATTGAATCCACACAAATTCCTGGTAGCATTAAATTCAATGAGAGAGGGAGGTGCGGCTGGACTAGATGGCCTCACCCTTGCATTTTATAAAGAATTCAAGGATCTTCGGATCCCACATCTGTGTACACTCTTTGAGGGGATGGGGGATGAGGGATGAGGGGACGATGCCACCCTCAATGAGAGAAGCACTTATTGTCACTATATTAAAACCTGGCAAACCCCCAGATGAACGTTCGTCCTTTCAGCCTTTATCGCTCCCTTATGGTCGACACTAAGCTCTTTGCGAAGATCTTGGCGAACCTGCTTGCCCCCATGGTACCACTGTTGGTTGGCCCGGAGCAGTCGGGCTTTGTCGCAGAACGTAATTTGTCATACAATTTAAGAACGGTCTTTGGCGCCATACAACATATTAAGCCTGAGGTTAAAGAGGCAGCAGTCTTTCTGGATGCAGAAAAGGCCTTTGATTCCGTGGAATGTAATTTTATGTATGCAGTACTGAGACGCATGGGGGTAGGAGATATCAACCTCAGGCTGGTAGGGGTGCTATACAGCTCTCCTGCTGCTCGGATACGACTTAGTGACATAGTCACATCCCTTATCAGAATATCGAGAGGCACGCAACAAGGGTGCCCGCTGTCCCCTCTGCTATAAGCATTAATTGCTGAAAGTCTCGCATGTGCCTTAAGGGAATACCATGGTCACAGGGGACTTAGATTTCCTAACTATAACCTCATTGTGTCGGCCTATGCAGATGATATGTTGTTGATTGGCAGGGATCCTGAGATCAACCGGACCCCAATCCTCAATGAGGTTGTGCGATATGGTGAAAGGTCCGTCCTTAAAATCAAGTGGGCTAAGTAGACAATTTTCCCTTTGTCCCCAGCTATGTTACCAGTGGGACTGGACTGCCCCCTACAGTGGATATCGGATTCGATCCGGTATCTAGGCATACGCGTACATACGGATTCGGCTCTGGTGCTTCACAAAAACTATGGCAGAACTATCACCAGATTAGAGGAAGAAGGGGATAGGTGGATCCGCCTCCCCTTGTCATTGCTAGGACGCATATCCCTAATGAAGATGGTGGTATTACCTAGATTCTTGTTTTTATTCCTAAACATCTCGATGGTGCTGCCTATGCATATTTTTAAGACACTTCGCTCTCTATTGACGAGGTTGGCCTGGGGCTGTTTCGGGCCCCTATCAGAAGGATGGGGGTCCTGGTCTCTCAATTCAGTTGTACACACGTGGCACAATCTACTGAAATGGCAGACGTTTCTCTATTCACCCTTGATCCAGATTGCGTGGTGTAACTGGCTGCCGTTGAGCCATGAGAAGGGGGTGGTACAGGCTCTTGAGTTGCTTGGTGTCACCAAAATGGGCGATCTGTTCTCAGAGGGCAAGTCCAGGGGTTGGGATGAGCTGGCTACTGAGGTGGGGGATTCTACACAGCTTGCTCACTTCCATTTTCATAGAGTGAGACATGCGCTGTGTGAGCTGCTCGGAGATGAGATGTTGGAGCCTCCTGAGCTAGGGGCACTCTCTCACCTATTGCACTGCGTGACCCCTAGAAGGATTGTTTCTATCATTTACGATATAATGCAAGATTATAGAAGAAATCCCTATAGGAAGGCCAGATTCGAATGGCAAACAGATTTTTTGGGGGCACTAGAGGATACGGTCTGGCAATATTGCTGTGAGACTACACAGCAAGTTTCTCTGAATGGCGGACATTGCTTGATCCATTTTAAATTCCTTCACAGGGTTTACTATACACAAGAACGACTTTATGTATGGCTTACGGGACTCTGCAGATTGTGAGAGATGTGGGGCCGACTCGGTAGGGTTTCTGCATATAGCCTGGACTTGCCCAGGGACAGCGAAGTTCAGAGAGCAGATCTTCCAAATATCGAAGAAAATCACTGGGTTGGAACTTAAATTAAACCCGCTGTTGGAGTACACTGGGAAGCTGCCGAAAGATGTGCGAAAACTTATAGGTATGGGATTGTTGCTTGCCAAATGAAGAATTGCTATGCGGTGGGCACGAGGACCTGTTCCTAACGTTACAGAATGGTCCAAAGACGATATATTGCAACACACAATCTGAATTTTATAATGATTTGCTGCCACCTCAGAACCGCCCTAGGAGCTTTTGGGGATTGTACCAGCAGTACTTGGTGGGAAAGGAAACGGGGGAGGCTGAGGGAGCAGGCCCTATTTAAATAAGTCAAACAATGGAGGACACGCTGTAATTGTGGACATTTTGCGTATGTAGAACTGTTATGTAAGACAATGTTAGTGCAGCTTCATCTTACGGTGGGAGGGTACCGATTGATGTTGACCTCGGAAACACTATGCAGCTTTGTACTGTTGGAAATGTCACAAGTTTTTATCACATAAGATGAGATTGCTCTGTAATTGGCCACAACGTATGCACACCGTAACTGCTAATAGTCACTGTATGGGTTTGTTTTATAAAGGGATACCTAGGGGTAGGGTTTTTAGTAGAACCAGGAAGATTGGCGCTCAGACTAGTGCGCGTTGTGTACAATATGCACGGTGCTGCCAGGTCGGGGGAATTACCCAATAATCCCCCGAAAATGTGTGAGTCATAGAACCCACACTAGAAATATGAGCACAGTCCCGGGCACACGTGGTGGGGGTATGACTATGGCATGAAAGTCTCGTTGGGATCAAAATTGCTGTGGTCGACACCAGTATAATGTTCAGAGTTATTTAATGAAGCAACAACTTAATAGAATTAAACAACCAGCGGACACGTGTTTCATCACAAGGCAAAAATCCTGTGACTCCTCGGGGGGGGGGGGGATACAAAACATTGGGTGAGGGAGATATTGGGAAACATTGGAAGTTAAAGCCATTGACATATTATTTGAGAACTTGGGAAAGGGATCCCCCTAAGTGCATGTGAAACTGGCGTGTCAGAAATCACATGACAAAAAGAGTGACTTGAGTGCATGTGCAGATCACCATGATAAAAACTGCGGGAAAAGCTTGGTACAAAAGTAGCGTGACAGTACAATAGTGTGGGCAAACGTGGTCACGAGTGGCATGGTACGTGTCGGGCTCATTCGGAAACGTAACCGTACATGACTAAGCAAAGAAACACACCGATACATAAAATATCAAATAATGCATGGGTTGGTTGACCCCGAGTGACATAGGAACTGTGTAGTGCGACTAATCTGTAGCACAATGGTAAAATTAGCTGGGGTAGACCAGACTGAGGAGACATGGAGTCATGAGTCATGATCAGAATACACAAATGGTGCCAGGATGTTCTGACAGTAGTTAAAATGCTATAGGCTAGAAGATCCTTACATAGAAGAGGTGAAGTAAATACCTGTGTGGCCTTTGTGAGGAAAGAAGAGACGGTCCCAATGGGAAGGAAAAACAAGAGTGAGAGCGAGAGTCAGCCAAATGTACAGGCAATAGGGTAGGAGGGTCCAAACAGCGGAACCGTGCACTGAAATGTGTGACTTTCATACCATTGTCATACCCCCACCATGTGTGCCCGGGACTGTGCTCGTGTTTGTTTTATAATTTTCAATAAAAATTTAATTTATAAAAAAGTCTATTGTCCTATCTATGTAGTAAAGTAAAGCTCTTAACGTGAAGCATGTGAAGAGCGCGTTCTGCTACAGAACCAGGTTTAGGAAAGAAAACTGGTAACTCAGCTGATTGGTTTATCTGAAAGGCAGAAACATCTACGGGAAGGTATTTAGGGTTGGTGTGGAGAACTATCCTGTCTTGGTGTAGCTGAAAGAAGGGTTCTTCTAAAGTTAATGCCTGTAGCTCACCAACTCTCCTCAGTGATGTGATGGCAATGAGGAAAGCAACTTTCCATGAGAGGAATTGCAAAGGGCACTTCTGCAATAGTTCAAAAGGTGGACCCATGAGCCTTGTGAGAACAATTTTGAGATTCTACACTGAGGCAGAAGAATCCATAGCGGTAGTACTCTTTTTGAGCCTCCCATTATAGCTTTAATTACTTAGACTCTGAATAGTGACAGATGTTGCCAATTTTCCAATTCGGCAGCTACTGCTGCAAAGTGCAAATTAATAGACATATACGCCGGTCCTGTTCGCTGTAAATGTAACAGGTAACTAATAATGTTTTTTATGGAAGCATCTAAAGGACTGATTTTGTTATTGCAGTATAACACAAATCTTTTCCATTTTGCTGCATAGCAAGCTCTGGTGGTAGGCTTTCTTGCTTCTTTTAGAATATTCATACAGTTCCTTGGGATTTGGATGTCCGATTTCTCCATAGTTCTGTGTGAGGCGACTGGAGGTGAGGTGCAGCTTTTGATGTGGAACTATTAACAGCTCCAACAGGGTGGTGTACCGTGGTTGACGGGCGCATGTGGAAGCTACTTAAATTAGTGTGAGGGATGTTTGCCTGAGTTTCCGAACCACACACAAAATAAGCGTGAGAGGCGGAAAAGCATAAGCAAATATCACTGACTAGTTCATCCATAGGGCATTGCCCTTTGAGAGTGGGTGTGGGAACCTGGAGCCGAAACGTGGCATTTTGTGTTTGACTGTGGCGATCAGGTCTATCTGTGGAATACCCCATTGTCGAAAATAGGGAAGGAGAACTTGGGGATGAAGTTCCCACTTGTGAATTTGCGGTCTCCTTCTGTTGAGGAGGTCGGCAATTTGATTGTTTACACCTGGGAGATGTTCTGCCAGAAGATAAATCTGGTGATGGATTGCCCACTTCCAAATGGCTTGAGGAAGAGTTTACAGTTGGAGGAAGTGTGTCGTCCCTGCCCTGCTTTTTCACATAATACATTGCGGTCAGTGTTGGTCATGAGGCGAGTTTGAAAAGCTTTGAGTGCCAGGAAAAACTGCTAAAAGCTCTAGGTAATTGATGTGGAGAGTCTTGTACTTGTTTCTCCACAGGCCCTGTATTGTGTAACCTTTGAGAAGAGCCCCCAACCAGTTACAGATGCGTCTGCTGTGAGCACGATCTGAGGGATTGGGTCGATGAAAGGCCGGCCTGCTAAGTTTTGTGGGTTCCACCATGGCAGAGAGCGATGGGTACGGCCATCTACCAACACTAGATCGGTTAATTGACCCTGCGACTGATTCCACTGACGTGCTAAGCACTCTTGTAGGGGTGCATGGGGTACAATTGTGATGCATATGCCATCATTCCCAGCAGTTGCATGAACACTCTGGCTGGTAAAGCTTGGTTGGGTTGAAATTGTAGAGTCATAGCTTGAATATTGCAGATTCTGGCTACATTGGGAGAAGCTAGAGCTTTGACTGGGTCTAGACTGGCTCCTAGGTAAGACCGCATCTGTGACCGATGCAGGTGAGATTTTGGAGCATTGATGGTGAACCTCAGTTGATGATGTAGATCCATTGTGATCTGTGTGCTGTAGACAGTCCTGGTGAGAGCTGGCTTTGGTAAGCCAGTCGTCTAGATAGGGGGAAGACGTGAATTTGTTGTCTCCTGAGATGAGCAGCGACTACCGCCAGACATATGGTAAAAACTCTGGGCGCTGTAGTCTCTCAGAAGGGAAGCACCGTGAATTGGTAATGCTTGCCGGCTATCACAAATCTGAGGTAATTGCGATGAGTCGGATAAATTGGAACATGAAAATATGCGTCTTTTAAATCTAGGGTAGACAAAGTCGCTCTTTGTAAAAGTGGGAGAACCTGTTGAAGTGTTACCATGTGAAAATGCTCCGACAGTATAGAACAGTTTAGCTCTATGCGATCTAGAATAGGTCATAGGGAACCAACCTTTCTGGGGATGAGAAAGTACAGATAGTAAACCTCTGAGTCCTGGTACTGTATTGGAACCAGCTCTATTGCCCCTTTCAGTAAGAGGGACTGAACTTCTTGTTTCAGCAAGTGTAAGTGTCCTGGAGACAACTTGTGAGATCGAGGTGGAATGTTTGGGGGATTGCTGTTAAGCTCCAGGCAATAACCATGATTGATAATTCCAAGCACCCATTTGTCTGATGTTATAGACTGCCAAATGGGGAGAAGTTGCTGAAGTCTTCCTCCGACAGATGTGGTGTAGTCGTCGGGGGGGGGGGGGGACGGAGGGAGGGGGGAGGGTAGAGCGTGGGCAAGTCACGGTTTGTTGGGGAAGGGGAGTTATGGGGTGTGTTGCCCTTACCCCTACCCTTGAAGATGTTGCCTCCATCACCTCCTCGAAAAAATACTCTTGAGGGAAAGGACTGGGTGTTACCTTTGTAAGTGGAGGTATTTTGATCGGGGGATGGGGTTTTTGACCTTCTTCTGTAAAAGGAGCGAAAAAAGGAGCCTCTGCTGGAGGTAGTCTGGAGTTCTCCCATAGATTTAGCTACTTCCGTGTACTTTTTCATTTTCTCTAAAGCCTGGTCTACGTTAGAACCAAACAGGTGCTCCTTATCAAAGGGTGTGCTAAGGATTGATTGTTTAACTTCAGGTTTAAACCCTTTAATCCTTAACCAAGGGTGAATCCTGAAGAGGATGCTGGTGTTAACCTCCCTAGCTGCGGTGTCTGCGGCATCTAGAGCACATTGTATAGAGGAATTAGAAATGAGCTTACCCTCATTTACTAAGTCCTGTGCTTTAGCCTTCTGCTCATCTGGGAGATATTGGAGCAAGTGCTCCATTTCGTACCAGAGTGCCTTGTCATATCTGGCTAAAAGGTCCTGCATATTTGCAATACCCCATTGATTTGCAGATTGAGCAACTATGCGCTTGCCAGAAGCATCAATTAATTTGGACTTTTTATCTGGCGGAGGAGCATCCCCTGATGTTTGTGAATTTGCCCACTTACGAGCATTAGATACAACAAGGGAATCTAATGGCAATTATCTCTTGATAAATATAGGGTCTGTAGGAGAGGCTATATTTTGCCTGTCCACTCCAGGAGTCAAGATGCAGGGCTGTGACCGGGTCTTTAAAAATCTTGTCAGCATGTCGCATCATGCCTTTAAACATGGGAAGTCCCTGTGAGGCAGAAGCTAAAGTCTCAAACAAAACATTTTCATCTAGTTATTCTTTGGGCAATTTCAACCCCATGGTGATGTGCAGCCCTGGCAATGAGTTCTTAGTGTGATGCATTGTCGTCTGGACGAGATGGTTTGGTAAAGGTGTGGATCAGTATCACCTGGAGGATCAATTCTGTAATCTCTCCATGGATCTATTGGGAGATTCATCCCCCCATGATCTGCATCGTCATGGTGAGATTGTGGGGAATCCTGAATTGTGATCGGCAAAGAATTCTGAGGTGGAGACTGAAGCGCTGGAGGAGGTGATGATAGATGGAAAGGACTTGTAGCTACATATTCTTTCTTCAAGGGGATCTTGTAAGAAGTGTCCTCGTCCTGAAGCTTGTGTTTTTGAGGTGGTTTTGTGTAAATATGGCCAGTCTCAGGGTTAATATGTAGCCTCTTTTGCTTTGGATCTGGTGTTGGCGGAATAGTGTCCACTTTCGGATCCGAAGGGGTTTCTGTGTTTGGGTGCTGAAGTTTTCGGTGCCGGTGTCTTCAGTGCAGACGTAGGCTGGCTTTACAGCGAGGAAGGTTTCAGCATGGAGCATTTAGGCTCCGAGCCAGACTTATGCTTGTAACCGGAAGGATTCGGCTCCGAGGAGGACTTTTGAGACTCGGTTTCAAGCCGGAAGGCTTGACTTGCTGTTTTGGAGCCGGGCCCAGAGGCGGGGCATCGGAAACGTCGTCTTGGTGCCTACCTTGGGCAGAAGGCAGAGGTGGTGCCGAAGCCTTGTGTTTTTTCGGTGTCTCTGGATGCAAGGGGTCTTCGGTATTCACGTCACCTTAGACCTCGACGCCGAAGAACTACCGCAGGGACATCTCGAGCTTCGAGTATGGGTCTTGTTCGGAGAAGGCTTCCTTCTCTTCTGCCGCTGATGCCTCAATGTCTTCTTGGCGGGAGGCTTCACTGAAGATGTCTGGCGTGTTTTCGATGCATCTCTCAGCATTGAGCCCGACTATCACAAAGAGTCCTTGTGCTCGGGAGACAAGCACAAGTTGCACACTTCGTGTGAGTTGGTACGCGAATACTTTGCGTGGCACCAAGGACAGTATTTAAACGGAGTCAGAACCATCAACAGAGAGCTGTTGGGGCACGGATAGACCGTGAAGGCAGTCCACAAAGCTTTCAGATGGAAGGTTGTCAGAACGAAACAAGGAGAAGTGGGAATGCGTACGGAAAATATAGCGTTGAGGAAGAGAGTTGAGCGTCAAGGGTAACCCCAAGAACGGTTTCGAACCAGAGCACAGCAATACACGTCTGAACCCGATGGCGGGAAAAAAACATTCTAACAATGGAGTTGATACCCATGCGCACTATCACCGAAAGGAGGAGTCACCTTACCTCGTGACTAGGAAAGACTTCTAGGAAGAAAAACAACTTGCAAACATCCGGACCCAACACTAGATGGCAGGAGTATGCAAAGCATGTGTATACACAGCACACATGACTCAAACATACATTTCCACCACTAAGGGCATTCCCTGATCCCTGCCGGAGGACGCAAAGGCAACCCTCGAGACTTGTGTCTGAACAAGCAATTTATTACAGGACCAGCATTCTTTAAAATTAAACGCAGCAAAACACTGCACGCAATAACTTCTAGACCTCAATGAAAGTCATTGGAAAAAACAAAATTTCAGTATTGCCAGAATTGTCTATTTTCTCCAGAAGATGCGATGGCAACCCTCCTTTGAGATTTATGTTAACTCACACATTCATAATTGTCAGGTTCCCACCTTCCCATTTTCATACCAGCTCCCAGTGGAGGGCTCTTTAAAAAGTAGTTGTAGCAGCTCCTAAATAAAAAAAAATGGTTCAATATTTTTCTCTCTTGTTAAGGAACTTTAAATAGTGTCCTTGGCAAGAACCGTCTGAAACTGGGGTACTGGCGTTCCATCCTGGTGAATAAGCAAGTATTGAGCTAGTTGCGGTGGCATGACCTGCAAGCTTAATCTGCCCATAATCTGGGGTCAGCAATTGCTTTAACATTATAGTTGTCCATTTGGCCATCTGCTCAGAGTTTGATTGCCTCACTTTCTGCTCCCACAAACAGACAATTACACAACCAATCTTTGTCATAGAACTCATCTTATTCTGACTCCCCGGCTTCAAATTTACAGGGAACTCAATATAGTAACAGTCTAGTCTGACGTTTCTCTTCATCATTGATAATCCAATTATTTTAATATCCTACTTTCTGGAATAGAGTCTTGGAAATATCCCACAGAAGCACCGGCCTTTTGAGTGCAGGGTGCCTTGTTGGAGTGTTCAATCCAAACCAATTCCGTCACATTTCTTACCCAAAGCAATGTTTATTAGATTGATTACAGTCCTCCAACTTAAATGAAACTGAATGCATCCTACAAACCAAGACCTTAAATGCTAATGTTCAACGCCGTAAACTGTGCACGTTAAGGCAGTTTGGGACGACAACCTTTATTTTTAAATGCATATAATTTAATTAGCCCCTCTCTGCTTGTCCGGTGTCAAGCCCCACAAAGTAGCATAAATGCAAACCCAGAACCGCATTAAGAGGCGACAATGACATTATTGTTTCCCTGACCCATCCTCAGATGAGGAGAATATTTTACTTTATATCAGTCACAGGTAACCACCTACTTCTAGTTGTGTCTGTAAATCTGGGGTGGGAAGAAGGGATGCAGCATTTGTTCACTTAGGAAGCCCTTCACTAAAACCTTCACATGATGCACAAACTGAATGGGTCTTAAAACGGAATGCTAATAGTAGGATGTCCTATAGTTGGGACTGGATTAATTATTACCATTATTATCACTAAGTGGAAATTCTTTTGGTAAGTCACGTATTAAGTTGTTGGTCCTAACAATAATATTCTAGCCGTTTGTGGTCTTAGGCACCACAAATCGGATTCCCTTGCATGGCAACTCTACATCGTTTTTTAGGGCAATGATGTGCTAGTCATATTAAAGAACCGTCACATAACATTTACTCATTTAAATACATAAGTATGACTCGATAGAAAGAAAAAGTTGGGAATGAAAAAGAAAAAAAACAACCTGAATACTTGCTATCAGAAGATAGACAGAAAAAAGGACAATGACAGAAAACTTAATAAAATGTGAGAAAAACCTAATGAAAATAAACACTGTCTAAGCCTCAAAGTAATACTTTCACAGATGTTGGCTGTAAGGGTTGGAAGAAAGGAAAACAAAATGGGATTGAATTGGAGTGTAGCTCGTTTCACAACATTTATAGCAACATAAGTGGTTGTGCTACCATGGTACCTCATAGATCAATAGTCTAATAAAAAAGATATTCTACAGTGCTTTAATATCACCCTCGGACAGTAAGGTATGCTCCAAGCATATGAAGCTTAAGAACATATCTGGGATTTTAAAAAACAGAATAGGATGAAGATGGCAAAATGGTATTTGTGGATAACCATTAAACCACAAACTAAAATCTAAAAAGACAAAATAAATGACACAGATCATCATTTCAGAGCATGACATAATAGAAACTATTGAACTATATAAATTCATTATTTCATGACGTGCAACAATTATTTTAACAAAATCAGAGATTACTATTATTAGCACCTACCTGGTTTGGACTGACTTGTATTGGCCTTTTTTTAATGATCCATGTTACAGATTCAGACAATGGTGGGGTGGTCAATGAGCCAAAGTATGTCCAATAATCTGGGCAATACGGTAACAGACATGATGGGTCGAAGTTTTTAAAATCAGTGAGCGTATCCTGAAAGACACAAGGTTCATATCCATAAATAAACACAAAGTAGAAAACAAAACTGTATTACAATAAGTTGCCAATCTAAGTTTTCTTTTGCTTTCTAAGGCTACATGGGTAAAGTACAAATGACAAATATAGCGGCCCTTGCCAGTGATATTCAACACAAGAGAAAATGATTTAGCCAGGCACTGCCATTCCATAAAAGTAAGACATTCCATAAAAGGAAGACTACCACCAAGATGGCAGCGTCATGAAGGAGTTTGTCGGCCACAGTTCCAGGTGCCTGTTAACTCCTGGACCGGACATCTGAACATGCCAAGGAAATCCTTGGAGACATGAGGCAAGCAGAAGGAGGAGCACCATGATCAACAATAACCCAGAGTGGTGACCGCAGAGACCAGGTCTAGCCATCTTGAATCAAACCGCAGAGGATGTCAGATGTGCCTAAAAGCATCTGGAGAAGGACGGCTGTAACTGTGACAGCAGCAAGAGTAGAGTGGCTAGCAGAAAACAGAGACATCACAAGATACTCAATGATGAGGATACACAATAAAAGATCCAGGAAGAGAGGCAAGGCAGAGGAAAGGACAAGGGGCCACCCCCACTCTTGGGAACAGGAGATTAGTGGAGATATGAAGGAGTATGGTCTAAGTAGTGGTGGGGGAAATAAACACTAGTGCAATCCCCGGCAATGTGACAAAGAGGAACAGAGGCTGCAGGAGTGATCCTCATTTTAGCCCAAATACAAGAGTAAAATTGGACTGGATATCAGGTAGTTGCTGGAAAGCATAAAAAGTTGAGGAAGAAAGGGAGCTTGGTTCAATGGCTCACTGTCCATCCCTACCCACTTAGATATTCATAACACATCAGTTTAGTTTGCCTTCCCATACGCATTTCAGCGGCGCCACCACATATCTATCATTCGACTATTTCCAGTGCTCTCATCCTGGCTAGTATATTTTTTTCTAGCCCTCTGCAGTTTGTTGGTCTCCGGACACTGCAGGGGAAAGCTGATGATCTCATGTGCAAATATGGTATCCACGGTTATGGGGCCCTTAGGGTCATTCTCAACATTGCTAAGTTAGCATGAGCTCTGCTGCCAAGATGCTGCTTTGCGCACATTACTACATGACTTTATTTTACAAGACTCGGTTTGTGTCTTTCACATGAGAATGGTCTGCTTTCTGCGTTCTCTGCTGTTCCGGGAATTTAGTCTGAACACGATGTGCAAGGCCGAAAAACATGACCCTTGTTTTTCTTTTCTGGTCAGTCCATATTACCTAGACAACACATGCTAGACACAACTGCACTGCTAGGGAACTCGAGCTTTGATATTACTGAGTTGCATGTTGTTCACACACACACTTGGAGGGAAACCTTTCCTTGGAGAAGAGCTATGCTGTTCCTATTATGTAAAGCTACCATCCAGGCTTGGAGTTATGGGGTCTGCTGACAAAGCCCAGAGATCTTTTATATAATATACCTCAACGTACCAAGGGGAGGGTGGTTAGGCCTTATAGTCCTTTTCCCACTGTCTGTAAGCAATTTCCTCCCCTTTCATATTCAATGGTATTGCAACAATGCCAGGTTTATGCATTTTGCGGCTGGTAGTGGCTCTTATACTGCATTATAAAGCATGATAGTTCAAATAAACATTTTGAACTATACAGTGACTGACTATCCTTACTGTGGACAAGTACGAGTGAGTGAGCGAAAGGGTACTTGCTACTGCGATTCCGGAGAGAGTCGGGAGTGTTGTGTTCTGGGTTGTCTAACCATTTGTGGCTTTGTGATTTTGTCGGAGAACGAATAAAACACTATAGCTGGTCGGTCCTGGGATTTTGGGCACTAAGGTGGTAGGAAGGTACAAGCCCTATACTCCGAGGTCCAGTTTTCCTGCGCATAGTTCTGTGTATGTGCAGAATCCCCGCACACCACTCTGCCATTATTGGTGCTCCAAAGACTTCTCTGAAAGGATTCTAGGTCAGGAAGCCAAACCACTTAAGCCACATTCTTTTGTTGGAGGCTCTGCTAATCTCACTTCTTTAAGGTCCAGGCGATTTGAGAATTGTGCTGCTATCTTCCATTTCCTTTTTGAGGGGCCCAATGACTTGTGTTAAATCCCAATAAATATAACCTTTTTAGGTAGCTCCAAAAGTAACCTGGTGTGCCAAAATGCTATTATTCTCCCTCCAGCAGCACCTTCAGGGACAGCATCATCAACTTCACTTTCCCCTCTTTGCAGTTCTCACTCTCCTGCATTGATCCCCCCCCCCAGTTTGCATCATCAGGGCTAAGTGGCATTGCACAGGGGTTGCACTGGCACCTGAAATAAGTTGCATACAATGGTTCTGAAGGATATACAGGGAGATTCAGTAGCTTTGTGAACTAGTACTGGTGAGAAGAGGCTGGGCAATAAGAATTAGGGTTCAGTGCATACAAATGTGTTGGATATTAAATCGAATATGGATCACCCCATAATCTTGGTTCTCAAAAGCTACTGGTGGACTACCAGCATGTTTTATTGTTATGGATGACAAACAACTCCATTGTGGGTTGACCCCATTTGTGAAAGACGTTAGCCACTTGGACGAGCTTCCATTCAAGGCAGTCCAATAGTGTGTGACCGATTGAGTCTGCCCGATTGTTCGGTCGTTCAGGGAGATGCTCCACGGCAATTTCATCATGATGGGAGATGGCCAAGTCATACAATAAGAGCGACTTTTCCGACAGAAACCGCAATCTCGTTCCTCCTTCTTTCATGATGTAAAACATCAATGTTCTGTTGTCCGCTCTTACGGGACTACGAGACCTGCTAGACTTGAATGAAATGCTTGGAGACCCAGTCTTATGGCTCGGAGCTGTAGGATTGCAAGTTGACGTGGCAAGTCTTTTCCACGTCTGATCACAGGAGTTTTGCATGTGTGCTCCCCTGTCATCCATGGAGGCATCAGTTGTATTATTCTGTGCGATGAAGGGTGTACAGGAAGCCCTATATCGAGACAGAGAGATCTGACACCAGATCAGCGCTTGTTTCAAACATCTCGTGACCTGGATTCTGTTCACGCGCCGTGAACTTTTCCATTGGTTGTTCAGTTCTTGATGGACAAGTCTCATCCGGAGTCAGCAATGGGGGGAAAACCTATGCACAAGGTCATCAGGCCCAGCAGTTTTGTACTGCCCAATTTTGACAGACTGTTTGGTAGAGAAGGTTTTAGCCATGGACTGCAGCGTTCCTCGTTTTTCCAGTGTGGGGAAAGCTTTTCCCAGCTGTGAGTCCAATATTTCTCCTAGGAATCACAGTTCTGTGCAAGGTTTTCTGTATGACCTGTTGCTGTTCAGTGTTAATCAAAACCGGTGAAATTGAGTTATGCAGGCGGCAGTCAAAGTGCTTGCTTCTTCCTTTGATGGAGCATTGGCAAACTAATTATTCACGGATGGGTATACCTGGTGACCCTGTTGTCTGAGGTCAGCGGCCACTGGTGCTGGACACTTGGTAAATATCAGTAGTGCTGATATGAAACTGAAAGGGAGTGCCTTGAATTTGTTTATGCTCCCCGCAACTGCAAAGTGGAGGTGTTTCCTGTGCCTCCAATGTATTGGAATATGAAAATATTAGACAGAGGGACATCAGATAGTAATTTCTCTAGAGCATCAGGGGTCTTCTTGGAGAGTTATGCAGAAAATCAGTTTTTTGAGGAACTCGTGGAGTTTCCGGAGGTCCATAAATGATCTTTCTTTACTAGTCATTTAAAAAAAATGTCATTAGAAAGAATCTGGAAAAAAAATCTTGATTCTTTTGTGCCTACAAGACCACTTTGATCGCGCCTTGGAGAATGAGGAGAATTTCATGTTGCAGCTCCCCCAAATTGAGTTTGCATTAAAGGGGGGGATTGAAGGTTAGAATAGTTGTTTTTAGTAAACTCCTGGGTATGACCTGAATTAACAATCTGCCTCATCCTTTGGCCCCTTGTTCTCGCTTCCCATGCTGATGATGATCTCGACATTGAAGGGGTGTTTTAGTCGACAATGATCAGATCGCTAACTCTGGTCTCAACGTCAAAGGTGGTTTTATTAACTATGGTAGTCGCTGCAACACGAATTGTCGTCAAGGACGTTGATCTTTTCTTCAACGTCAATAAAGTCACCTGTGGGGACTGGAAGTTTAGGCTGTGATCATCATGCTTAGAGTGTGGTTCTTTGGAAGCTCTATGGTTTTTGTGGGTAGAGTTGGCTGTGGGCACTTTACGTTATAGGTTTAGGTCAGGAAAATGCACGTTTCTTTTTTAGCGCTGCCTTCATGGAAGTGCTTGGAGGAGTACTTTTCACAGAATCTTGACCACAGGATAGGGCCTCCCCTTTAGGAGGGTATTTTTGTATTCCAATAAATAAAGCGACAATCTCCTCTCCCCGTCCTTTAGGTTTTAGATGGAAAGGTACTACATATGTTGCAGAGCAAAGAAATATGGGCTTGATAAAGGCAATAAATGTGCTATTCATGTGGGTCAGTTTAGATTTCTTCTCACTACAAGTAGAACACAACTTGAAAAGAGCTTTCTTCTGTCACCCGTGGTGACAGTTGATGACCGATGAAGGGTCTTCCTTGGCCTAGATACAAAATAATTTTTCTTAAAAACAACTTAAAGTAGTGTGAAAGCTAATCGTAGGACTAGTTCAGTGCCATGTGGGACGAGAAAAACGACAGGATAAGGTCGCCGAGAGGTTAGAGAAGAGCTCTGCCTAGGGACTCACTAACACACGACATGCACTAGAAATCTGAGCTATGGTGACCTCTAGGAGGAGTAGGAGAGCAAGCACTTCATTGGCTGATGTTCCGGTTGCTTCAAATGAGGTTAATGTGCTACTAAACAAACACTGTTGTTGAGGTCCATGACCATATTAACACTGTTTACTGCTATTTAATATTACAAGGTATTCCCGGGCTGACGACAGGGAATGATTCAAGCATGGGAATATATGCAGGATCCAATGCTTGAGAGGAGGTAAATAATGCACAGAGCACATTCTAACAGAAACTAGGGGTCTACCTCCAAATAGGGACATTCTGGAAAGAAGTGTGCAAAGCCCTATAGGAAGCACCAGGATCTGCAGTCTCAGTGGAAGGGAAGACTGTTATTGTGGATTGGGAGCAGTGGATGTGGAGGGGACGGGGCAACAAAGTGTGTGAAACATTCTGCTACAAAATACTGGACATGCACCAACACACATCATCATGCAATTGCCCTCAGAAACGGTAGAACTCGCCTGAGAATAGTAAATTAGCCTGGTCCTACAACAGTGAGTTTGGCTGAATTTTAAAATTTAAAAAACACCAAGTTTTTTTGTAGGGAGTTCTTTTATATTTTATTTTTAAGTTTCAGATTTTGGAAGTCAATAATTTAGTGTCTAGGGGCCAGATGTAGGAAGGCAAATACCGGTCGGTAACGGCCGATTCTGGCCGTTACCGACCGGTATTTGGTTTTTGAGATGTAGGGGGCCCAAATTGTAACGATTCTGTAAATTTACAGACTCGGTAAAATACTGAATCGGTAAATTTACCAAATCGGTAAATTTAAATGTAGGTGGCACTTAAAATAGTGCCACAGGCCCTTAAGAATTCGTTATTTACCATGAAATACTATTTCATGGTAAATAACGAATTCCTGTGTACATGCACATCTGTGCGTGTACACCTGTGCCATGCACCTGTCCCCTAAGGGCATGTATGTGTGTCACATGGCACACAAGCCAGAATCAGGGGTACAACAGGGTGTCAAAGTGACACCCTGTCCCCCTTGTCAATTCGGTAATTTTACCGAATCGGTAAATACCGATCCGGTAAATACCGAATCCTACAGATTCAGTCTTTTTTACAGATTTTTTACCTACATTGGATTTACCGAATCAAAAATCACCGAATCGGTAAACTTCGGTATTTATGAATCGGTAAATCTAATTTACCTACATCTAGCCCTTGGTTCTTAAACAGGAAGATTTCTAACTATATTGATAGATATACGATTAATATACATCTTCATGCAAATTTGGCAAACAGGACCTAGCCTGTTTTACTTTTGCAAAAATTTCTTAAAATGGAAAGTGTTCATCTAGTGTCTACATCTAAGAAATAATGTGTACCATACCAAATGGATCAATACAAGTGTTACTGGACTTGGTTGGATGGGCTTATGTCACATCCTTTAAAGTCATTGAAATAGCACAGCAGGTTAACCACTTAGTTCCGAGCTCTATGTGTAGTTTAATAGCCAACAGCTTTCAGTACTAATCCCAGAAACCAGGTTCTGCCTTTCATTCTACTTACGTCGTCAAATTGACATCAATAAAGTGGGGTAACTAAGCAGTGCTTATTTATAATGCTAATACTTCTAAACAAATGAGGTATCAAGAACTCTCTAAAAAAAAAAACTTAAATGACACAATTAGGAAATTATGCTAAGAATGTAAAAATCGGTATAAGATTTCGCAGAGTTCACTCAAAAGACCATAAAAATATAAAACACTTATATCACTGTTATTCAAGGGATACAACATTAGCCAAGTAAAACGGTAATAGTAGGGTTTTTAAATAAATACACAATGATATTGTTAATCAACATTTTTTCTCAAAGTGCCATATTCAACTAAACGATACAAAGTTACAGTAAGGACAACTGTATTGTTAGCAAGAATTGAGATTTACCTTGTGCTTTACAAGTGGCAATGCATCAATCAATTTTTGAAGCTCTTGATGATGTTTTCCGATCTACAAAGTGAAAATGTGATCAGATCATTAGCAAAAGATAGCAATTCTACCACAATAAGCACATCCGAATGTTAATGTTTCATATGTTTACAATTCACATCAAAAGGCTGTTGGTTGAAGTCCAGAAAGATTAGTAATATTTTAAATAAATGAGAAGGAAAAGCATAGTTCTTTTTCATAAGTGCCTTCCTTTATTCCTTGTGGTTATAGGAAACAAGGGAACCCGAAGGTAGTACACTAGGGACCATGGACGTTTAACTTATTACAAAAAACAGTGGACCCTAGTAGTTTGGGTGATCAGGGTAAGAATAGACACAAACTGGAATAGTATTTATGTCCTTTGTCCAGCCGGACAGGAATTTATTTGGCGATGCACACAATCAGAAAGTAATGTCAAGGGGGCACAGCCTGTGACCCACAGTTAACAAGACAAAACAACAAGTATAGGCAAGAGCGAGCAAATCGGTCTGTATACTTATAATCAGTGAACAGACTTAATTGTAGTTTGAGTGACCATTGTACATAGTATTCACAAGCATATTCAGTACATATTGCCGTTCATGCAAGACAGATCCTTAGGCGGGGAGGTAGTACAGGTCGAGAGAAGTGGATCGATTTGGCGATCCCCGTCAGAGATGCCGCGTCCTGCGATTCTGCAACCGGCACAACTCGAGCCGTAATCTGGACGGTCTAATTGACTCGAAAGCGGGAAAATCTGAAATACACGCTATCATTGGTCGAAATCGATCCACTTCTCTAGACCTGTACTACCTCTCCGCCTAAGGATCTGTCTTGGATGAAAGACAATTGTTTATAATTCCAAGACAAACATGATTTATATATTTGTCCTGAAGATGCTGCCATTTATCATGTTTTTCGGCATCGAAACGTCGTCGACACAATAGGATCATATGTACTGAATATGCTTGTGAATACGATGTACAATGGTCACTCAAACTACAATCAAGTCTGTTTACTGATTATAAGTATACCGACCGATTTGCTCGCTCTTGCCTATACTTGTTGTTTTGTCTTGTTCACTGTGGGTCACAGGCTGTGCCCCCTTGACATTACTTTCTGATTGTGTGCATCGCCAAATAAATTCCTGTCCGGCTGGACAAAGGACATAAATACTATTCCAGTTTGTGTCTATTCTTACCCTGATCACCCAAACTACTAGGGTCCACTGTTTTTTGTAATATATTCCTTTATTCCTTAGCATAGTACAGCTTCCTGAAATAGGTATTTGTGAGGAAATCAGGTTTTTCAAAAATGTAAAAAAACGAAAACATATCTGGCTTCACATTTTTCACCTAAATTCAAATTTAAATACACAGTTCAATACACCATTGATCTAAATTTCATGGCAGACAGGAGTCTAAGATAATGCTTCACTTTCCAGGGCAGCAGTCAAACAAAAACTTACAATACCAAAAATTACACCTCCCAGCAACACTACCATATACATAACCCAAAAACAATTAACAGGGAAACCACTGTCCTTAAAAAAAACCTCGGACTTTTTGTTGCCAGTTAAGAACTCTGTTTTACCTTTCTCTGTTTAAGTGTTTAATGAACTCACGTTTTAATTTTTTTTCTGCCCAGCATTGCACTTCACCCCCCGAGATTCTAAGTCAGGACCGGAGGCTCCGATTATGCTTCTCTCTCTTCGCTTTATTCTGTAACAATTTTTCCCAGCAGCCACAAAAGCCATAAACTTCATCGTTTTTCAGAAGAGGGTAAGAAAAAACGAAAATGAAGCAGCAAGAAGAACAAAATCCAACTCGGACTGCAACTCCCATGGTCCCCAGGGGTAATGTCCACACAGTCCTGCTATAGTGTCCTTGCTCTCTACATAGTCTCCTTGTCCTAGCTGTCCTTCCTCTTTCTTCGCTGCTTACGCAGCCAGTTAAGTGCACTTTTCCTTCCTTATCCTCAACTGGGGAGCCACGCTGTGTGGAGCGAGTCGAGAGAGCCTTGTACCCGAATCCACCTCACCTGAAAGCCCTATTCTAGGGTCCGTACTTCCCGCATTGCATTACTTTTATCACGAATGCCCCGGCAGGGGTCCATATTGCTGTTCGACCGCGCTTTTACGCCTGCAGGCTTATTGTTCCTTTGAGAACCTTAGTGGCACGCTGGGAGGCGGTGAGAGGCCCGGTCCTTTGTGAGGGTCTAGTGTGCCAGGGGTCAGTGCTTGCCATAATTGCAGAGTTTCTGCTGCCCCAAAAAGCTTAGCAGTTCAAGGGTCTGCCCATAATTTTCCCTCTGGTAACCCTGAGGGCCTTAGGTTGAAGTTACCGCCTCAGTTTGGTGTGACTGGCTCCTGATTGGCTCCTTACTGTTAACTAATGATGGAGCAAGACGATGTCTATGTTGAAGAAGAGGTGAAGTACCTCCCTTATGAGGACGCCTTTTTCGAGGCAGTAGATACATCCATTTATAGGTGTGTTAATGAAGTTGTAGGGCCCATGTAGCAGCGACTCTCCGAGCGAATCGTCCAGGAGTGCACCAAGCTGGTGCAGGCACGTTGGGAGGTCCCATCACAGCTCCCTGCAGTGGAGGGTCCCCCACCCCCTAAGAGAGCTTGTAGTGAGGGTGACCCCGGGGACACTCCTACGGTTGATAAGGGGCATTTGAATGCTTGCGTAGCACATTCTTAGCAAGAGCAACTCCACCCACCCTGGTCCCGCCTCTGACCGCTGAGCCAGTCCCACTCCCCACACTGGATTCCCCTAACAAGGATGGGGATACCCCGGAGGATTCAGACGACGACACAGGGTTTTCGCGCTCTTGGCGCCAGGCTGGGTAGTCCACCACTCTTCCGCAGGACAGCTCGGGCATGCTGAACCCGGATGAAAATATTCATCTCCGCAAGCCCCTGGAGAAGGAGGCGTGGGGTTGCCTGCAGTCTGAATGTCTGCACCCTACTTTGGACAGGAAGGTGGCCTGTTCACTGGAGCTGGACTCCAAGATGGCAACATTCCTTGCCAAATATATGAAAGATCCGCGAAGGGGATAGACCGCTCTTGGCGTTCATGCCAAGATAAACTGCTGGACCCATAGGACCTTTAACCAAAATCTTAGACATGGCGGAGGACGCCAAAGATTCAGGGACCACCGTTTCCCTAGAGGTACTCTCCAATTGGGCGCAGCGTGCCATAATATTCCTAGGCAACACCAACTGTGCCCTGTCGACGGAGCGTCGATCTCTCCTAATTAAATTGGACCCCAAGTTAGGGGACCTGGCCTCTTCAGAGGCTGGGGCAGTGGCACAAGGGGGGGGCTCTTTGGCGACCCCTTTTGTAACGGAGCTAGGAAAGTTTGTGGCCACGTTTACCTCGCTGGCCCAGTCCAGTATCAACAGGGTTTTCCAGCCCCGGGTCTCTCAAGGAGGCGGTCGCAGTAGGGACCGCTCAACCGCCCATGGTGTACACTCCATTTCCAACCGGGGACAAGGCTCCGGGCGTGGTCAGTATTCCACCAGCGCCACTTACTCCGAGTTCTAACCCACGAGGGGGAAACGGTTCAGAGGCCATGGTTTCAAAAACAACACGAGCGTGGCTAGCAGCCGACCTTGATGGCTGCGTAGCGAAAGAGCTCGGTGTAGAAAACGGCCCTTCCACTAATCTGATTGTTGATCCGTCACGACTTCAAGCACCAGAAGCTGTGCCCAGAGCGCGGGACCAAGCAGCCGCGACCGGTAAAACTCCGGAACTGCTACTCGGCGGAGAACCGGTTAAAACAAAGCCGACGTCTTGCGGCCTAAACGGACATCCGGACGCCGGCCTGTAGTGCTACAGGAGCCCGACCGGAAGTGGTACCAGGGCGGCAGGACTCTACAGGAAATACCGCCCTGCCACCTTGAGCCCCAGAGCCCTGGAGGTTCGGGTCATGGTACCGGACCTACTGTGACCAGCAGAGGAGCGGGTGTGTTCAGCATTGCTCCGGCCCCCCAGCGCGAGCACAACAACTGCCGATAGACGGGGACATCGGTATAACCCACTGAAGCGGGTCTGGCGGCGCCCAAGTGAGTGATCCCTACGCCTGCGGACCGGTGGCGGTGAGGAGGGGGCCCGGTTTAAAGTCTCCCTCCCGCCTCCCTCCCAGGCTGTGCAAACGATCTCGACACAGTGTGGCCGCCCAGTGAACTGCGGGAGTGGATAGCCCATGGCGGCCATTTATAGAACGACACACATCATCATCCTACAGCCTTTGGGGCGCATATTGTTTGGACGCCTAGACGGATAGGTGTGGCGGTGGTGCATACACGAATAAGGTGGAGAATACACGGAGGGGGAGTGCACTGGGCTACCAGTACTAAGAAGACGCGGCTTGAGCGGTGAACTTCCATGCACATAACTGGCCAGTGCTGCCCAAGACAACAGCAGCATACACTGCCTGGAGACGCGCTGCTCCGGTGGAGAGCACCATCACAGCTCCCCCTTCCCTTGCAGTGGAATTGCTGGGCGAGATATTCATCCTGATGAGAGGGTAGTCACCTCTTACCAACAGCAGGCGAGGGAATTGATCATCTCATACTTGCAGCGGTGAAAGCGACCACACAAAACCTCACATACAGAGTGGAGAGGTGACGCAGAGTATCCACCACAACAGCGAAGCACCGGGAGCAAGGCATCAGCACGAGAGACACATCTCCGCCACAGGACACTCAAAATGGCGACGTAATGGCAGGCAGGGGAACAAAAACCCACGCAGCACAGCTGAAATTGGACAAATTTGCCTATGAGAAAACAACCTCACCGGCGGCGGAGGGACGTACACCATCCGGGAAATCACAAGAGAGTGATGGGACCAAGAAGGTGACCCTTGAAGAGGTTATGAAAGCCTTGGCGCAGGTACAAACCACTGTTGGGACAATATCTACCGACGTCACGCTGCTACGGGCAGACTTTCATAAGCTGACAGAGCGGATAAAAGAAGTTGAGATAGTCACGAAATCTCTAGTAGAGGATGTCTCAGAACTACAGACAACTGTGGTCCGCCTCGAGAACGAAAACAAACTCATTAAGGAGAAGTTGGATGACCAAGAAGGACGCTCCAGAAGGAATAACGTAAGAATTTTGGGAATTCCGGAGTCTGAAGGCCTGCCTGCAATGGACCTTTATGTGGAGGACCTGATCAAGAACGGACTACAGCCCAAGGGTCTGTCTCACTTCTTCTCTGTGGAAAGAGCGCACAGAGTCCCTGGCGGGAAACCAAAACCAGGAGCGGCCCGAGGCCAGTACTGGCTAGACTCTTTAACTTTAGAGACAGGGATGCGATCCTCCAAGCCGCAAGAATCGCACCACCGATCCGGGTACAGAACTCCTCCATTGCATTATTTCCCGATTACACGGCGGAGGTCGCCCGTAGACGTAAAAGCTTCCTGGAAGAAAAGAAGGCAATGAGAGCGAAAGAAATACAGTATTCTATGCTATTTCCGGCAAGACTGCGAGTGGTGGCCAACAACAAGACGTGGTTTTTTGATACACCGGAAGCGGCATACGATTGGCTGGAGGGTTGGAGACGGGTGGATGCACCTCGCCGAACTAACAGAAACAATCGACACCACCAACAGGGGGAACATACCGGCTCTTCGGCTTCCAGGCGCACAACTCCAGAAAGATCGCCAGGACCGGATTCAATGAACAACGAACACTGACAGGCCGCAAGTTCCATCGGCAGTCGCTAACAAGACTGTTGCCACGAACAAAGATGGTCGGGTTGTTATCGGACACTGGCTCGGGGGCAGACTGAGGAGGACGTGAAGGGCCGAAGCCACCACGAGACCTTTACCCCAGCAAGCAAGTACTATGGGTTTGAACGGGGACATGCACTCTGCTAAGTTGGGGGGGGGCAGGCAGTTCAAAGTCCGTTGTGCAGGGAGGTAGGGGGGTACGGGTTCTCGTGTTCTTGAGTTGAAGTAAAAAAGCAGGACACAATGGCAAAGACACACTGGTAGCGTCGCGGAGCGATAAACAATGCACACAAAGTTTGTGGTCGCGCACTTACCTCACAGCTAAACTCGACATGACGCTAAGCTCACAACGTGATACCGGAGCGGCAGACACACAGGAGACGCAGGTGACATCACTGAAATATGTTGACGTGGAATGTACGGGGACTAGGCGATAAGATTAAGAGAGGGCTACTGATGCAGGCCATAAAGCGACTTGGACCGGCACTGGTCCTATTGCAAGAAACACATCTTATCGGTAAGGCAAATCAGGCGCTAGATAGGCGAGGGTACAAAATGGCGGTTCACTCAGACTTCACATCAGGCTCGAGAGGGACAGGTATTCTGGTGCGGAAGACATTCCGTTTCATGGTGTTAGGCACCAAAACAGGCGATCAGGGCTGTTTTGCGGCCGTCCAGGGACACTGGGAAGGTAGATCACTGAATGTGGTATCAGTTTACATACCTCCATCGCTCCACTCCATTGCACTGCCAGCACTGGGAAAATTCCTCTTAGAACTACCGGCAGGAGACCTTATCATAGGTGGCGATTTTAACGCAACAGCACGTGAAGCAACAGATCGCCTCCCTGCTCGGACACAGACTCAAGGGCCTACTCGCTTCACCAGTTTTCTGGAAGCGCTGGGACTGACAGACGTGTGGAGGCACATACACCCCACCTTACAACAGTACACTTATTACAAAGCAACACATAATAGCCCATCGCGCATTGATTATTTCCTGACACAGACTACTGGTGCAATGACCATTGACAACGTAAACATACACCCTAGAGGGATTTCAGACCACTCCCCGATGACCCTGACACTGTCCAGCCAGGAAAAAACCCGCAAGAGAATATACCCAATATATCCGGGGTATCTTAAAATCCCCACAATTCGGAAGGACTTGCGGAAAGCAACGCAGTATTACTTCACCGAAAACTCAGCGTCGGTTTCCTCTCCCTCGATCCTTTGGGAGGCCTACAAGACAGTCCTGAGGGGCCAAGCCATAACATCCATTACGGGGTACAAACGGTCGCAACAGCAGGAATTAGCGGACTTAGAACTCGCACTGCACACAGCAAACACAAATCACATGGCAGACCCTACACCGGAATCCTTACACTCACTACAGTCATGTCAGCAACGGCATGGGGACTACCTGAAGAAATGGACCATTGACAATATTGCGGCAACCACACACAGAATTTATGATGTAGGAGACAAGGCAGGGAAAATGTTAGCCTGGCTGGACAAAAAAGGGGGAGGCACTAAAGGTATACTACAACTGCGCGCCCCAGACAGCACACTTGGATCACGTCCAGCAGATATAGTCGGCACCATGGCAGACTATTTCCAAACAGTATACACCCCGGATAGGGAGGTAACAAGAGACGAGGCTGCAGCCTCCCTCAGCCACATACCAACCCCAACACTCGCACCCGAAGCGGCAGAGGAACTAGAAGCCGATCTCACGTCGGATGAAATACAATCGGCCATTAAGGCAGTGCAGTCCGGGAAAGCGATGGGCCCCAACGGGATCCCCGTTGAATGGTATAAGTTAATGTCGGAGACATTAAGCGCGCCGCTGTTGGCAACGTACACAGACAGTCTGGCGCTCGCTGAGCTCCCACTAGACCAGAGGACCGCGACAATCGTAGCGATCCAGAAACCCGGAAAACCCCCAACAGAATGTAGCTCCTATCGTCCCATATCCCTCATAAACGCAGAAGCGAAAATCCTAGCGAAACTGTTGGCTACTAGACTGATGGCCCACCTTCCACAACTGATCCACCTGGATCAATCGGGATTTATGCCACACAGAAGTACAGCCCTGAACCTTCGGCGAGTCCATGTCGGCAGCGGCAGTGATATTATCCGTGGACGCAAGGATGGCATTCGATACCTTTTTGCAGTGCTCTCGCATATGGGATTCGGTCCAAATTTATCTCTTGGATTCAACTCCTATACGCCCATCCGATCGCACACGTAGCGGCGAACGGCCACATTTCGCGCCCGATCCTGCTTGCGAGGGGAACTCGCTAAGGGTGCCCCCTGTCCCCATTACTATTTGCCCTGGTGCTGGAGCTGCTGGCGACCTGGATTAGAACTACCCCATTGTTGAAAGGAATCAGTTGGGGAGAGGGCTGGGAAGATAGAGTTTCCCTCTACGCGGATGACATGTTGGTCGATCTGATGGAGCCGGAACGTGGCATACCAGAGCTCCTTGTACTATGCGATACTCATGGGGCGGCATCAGGCTATACGATAAATTGGACAAAGTCCGTGATTTATATACTACACGAGCCGGAACCAGTCCTGCCCGTAGGGTACCAGCTAGAGGTGACAGTGGATTCCTTTAAATATCTCGGTATATATGTCACCAAGGACCCATCGGAGTTTTATGACAAAAATCTGAAACCACCGCTCGATCGACTCCGACGTGAAATATTGGGCAAGTCTGCCTTTGACGTTATTGGGGAGAGCGCACTGTATAAAATGATGGCATTGCCCCGCTTCCTCTATGCCCTTGAAAACACCCCCTATCCGGTGTCCCCACGCTACTTTCAACAACGGCTATGGTCTCCAGCCTACTATGGGGAGATCGCCTTGCACGTATAGCACATGTAAAACTAAACAGAAGCTGGTATGGGGGAGGAATCGCATTACCAAACATACAGATGTACTACTGGGCAGCGCAGCTTAAGATCATTAATCACTGGATACATATACCCCACGAAGACCCAGCATATAAGGCGGATAGAATACAGCTAGGCACACACAGCTAGTTGGCAGCGCTCTACCACAAAGGGTTGGCGGCAAAACTTATAGGACCCACGAAGCACACAGTAAAAATATGGTACGCAGCTCAGACAAAACTTGGATGGAATGGCCTGATCACTAAACAAACTCCATTATGGGACACCAAGGCGCTGGGAAACCTAAGGCAGAGCAGAGGCTTTACGCAGTGGGACAATATTGGTATATCAATAGTGGGGGACTTGTGGGCAGAAGGGACAGTAATCCCATTCCCCCAGCTGCAGCAAACCTATGGCCTAGGCCCTACCGAACTCTATAGGTAGGTACAAGTTAGGCATGCTTTACTGACTGCGGTACATACAGAGATCCCTGAAGCCTCCCCACTGGAGGACCGACTGCTTACAGACTTTATGCAACACAGCGCTACCTCCCTCACATACCGCAAGCTGACAAACAACTTACCAGACCTTACTAATAAACTGCGAGAGAAATGGGGGAGCGAACTGGGCGAAATGGACGACACCGAGTGGAATGAAGCGCTAGCATCCCCGAAAGAGATAGGCATTTCTGCCAAATTCCGTTTGGTGCAGCTTAAGATATTGCACCGGATATACTACACCAGGACCACATTACATAAATTTCACCGGGCACAACATCCATACTGTCTTCGTGGGTGTGGGGAAGAAGGGACCTTTCTGCACACCATCTGGGACTGCCCAAGTGTGCTGGAGTACTGGACGCAGGTGATGCGTACTATCTCCCAAACACTAGAGGTCTCTCTCCTACCTGAACCCCGCAAATGTCTCTTGAATATATGGGAACCAGATGATCTTTCACGCCATGGTCAAATCTGGGGAACGATAGGCATGATGGTAGCCAAAAGAGACATAGCAGAGAAATGGGGAGCGGCCGATGTACCTACGCTAGCACACTAGTGTAGAAATATGGATGTACTAATGCTCACAGAAAGAGCGGTATATACGACAAGGGCATGTCCACGCAAGTGGAACAAGATCAGGATGCCATGGAGTGTATATAGGGGGGACCTGTGTGACCCGCTGCCTGAAGAGACCACTACAGACTCCGATGACGAGATAGAAGAAGAGGATGAACTTAGTTTATCCTGAAAGTTGCAAGTAATGGCGACTGCAGTTCTGCGTGACTTTTGCGAGCGACTCACTACGGTGAGGTGACGCAGCCAGTGTACACATAGCCATGCACAAATGCTGAATACAAACTACATTGTTGTAATTAATATCAACTGCCTAAGTTACTGTTTGGTTACTACTACTGATCACTATTGGTGAAACATTGCATTGTATACACTAAAAAAAAGTAAGACAATACTTTATCTACAGCTTACACTGACACAAATACCTAATGCTCATCCAATACGCCGCCGGACCCAGGGTTGTCGGCTGACGGGCTGTTACTCCAACAAAGCGAAATGACAATTGTATATCAACGCGGCCGGCCCCTTGGGTTGTAGGCCTTGAGCTGTGTAATGGTGTTATTCTGCAATAAAGGTCTTTGTAAAAAAACAAACAAAAAATAAACACCAACAGAGGAGGCAACACCGGTAAGTGTCTTGCCAGCTGTGCATCTTTGTATTGAGGGTCGACTGGTGTGCTTTCAAGAAGTTGGGCAAGTATTACAACAGATGCTTGGGTTTTGCAAACCATCCAGGGGTTTCACATAGAGTTCTACCACACCCCACGTCAGGAATGCCACCCTCATCCCATCTCCTTCTCCGCGGCGGATGTCCAGTTCGTCGACGAAGATGTTTCAGTGTTACTCCGCAAAGAGGCCATTTGTCGGTCAGAAATGCATCCTCGCGGTTCTCTCAACAACATTTTCCTAGTGGACAAGACCGATGGAGGTTGCCGGCCGGTCATCAACCTCAAGGAGTTCAACGGGTGATTGGTGTACCGACATTTCAAGATGGAAGTGATGCACTTGCTCAGGGATATTCTCCTTCCATCCGACTGGATGGTGCTTCTGGACCTCAAGGATGCGTATTTGGTGGTCCCCATTCATCCACCGCACAGGCGGTTCCTCAGGTTCAGCTGGAAGGATCAGGTTTACGAGTTCACCGCCCTTCCGTTCGGTCTTTTTCTCTGCATCTTTGTGCTTTACAAAGGTGAACCACCCGGTGGTGGAGTTTCTCAGAGCTCAGGGTATCCGACTGATTGTTTACCTGAATGACATCTTAATTATGGCACAATGCCCTGGAACTTTGTCGGTCCAGCTCCGTCAGTCGGTGACTCTTTTGCAGAGTCTAGGGTTTGTGATCAACACGGACAAATCGGTCTTGACACCGACCCAGAGAGTAACGTTTCTTGGCTTCATCATGGACTCGGTCAAAGCTTCCTTGAGTTTGCCATCTCGGAAGATGGCCAAAATTCGTCACGAGTTACGGCAAACCATCTCCAAGTCTCATGCCTCGCTCAGGCAGATTGCCAGGGTGGTGGGACTTCTATCCTCGTCCATCCAGCCAATCTTCCCGGGTCCCCTGCATTATCGGGCCACACAGCGATTGAAGGCGTCTCACGTTTGGAAAGGGTTGCCCTACGACCACTCGGTACGCATTTCTGTGGAAGTAAAGGAAGAGATGGCGTGGTGGCTCACCCACATGAAAGCGTGCAACGGTCGAGCGATTTTTGGATCAGTTCCGGACTTGCTCATAGAGTCAGACGCCAGCAGGTCGGGATGGGCGCTCGCTGCGGAGAGTTTTCCACAGGCGGAGTCTGGTCTTCCGAAGAACAGACGTTGTACATCAACTGTCTGGAGCTCCTGGCGGCCGTCCTTCGCCGTCCGGTGCTGGACCAGGGACCAGGTTCAATCTTGTGGCCTCCTAAAGATGGACAATATTTTCACTGTTTGGTACTTCAATCAGCTGGGAGGCCCGCGCTCCCGGGCCTTGGCGAATCTGGAAAAAGACTTTTGGGAGTACTGCCTGGCACATCATGTCTCGGTGATGGCGGAATACCTCCCATGGAGGGCCAACCAGGTAGAGGATTGGCATTCAAGGTATCTGGTCGATTCCAGTCAATGGAAATTGGATGCCGTGGTCTTCAGGTGGCTGGCAAGCCTCTGGGGACGATTTACGATGTATCTCTTTGCGTCATGCCTGGATCATCAGCTTCCGCGTTTCTTCAGCTGGAGGTCGGACCCTCTAGCGGAAGGCACAGATGCTTTGCTGCAAGACTGGAGTGAGGAGAAGGGTTATGCATTCCCCACTACTCCATGATCGTGCGGGCAGCGGCCAGAGCCGCCAATAGAGAACAGAATTGGGTGTGGTGACGCCATACTAGAGGTCTCAAGTTTGGTTTCCGGTTCTTCTGGCACTTTCTTGGGATTTTTCAATCCTACTCCCCCCTGCTTCCTCACCTCCTTCTGAGTCCCAGCGGGGAAACTCATCACCTTGTCGCTGAGGGGACTCTCCACCTCATGGCATGGCGGCTTTCAGGCAGCGTTGGACGCTCCCGGGCCATTCGAGACCGGCTGAGAAGCACTTGTCCAAGGCCTGGGCAGACAGCACCTCTAAACGTCATCGCTCCACCTGGGCGAAGTGGATGCGTTGGTGTCTTCTACGGGGTTTGGATCCCATGGTAGAGGGAGTTGTTCCCATCCTGAATTATTTGGCAGAATTGGCAACGACCGGGCTAGTGTATCGCTTTATTAACACGATTCCCTCTGCGATTTCAGTGGCACATTGCCCGGTGGACGGCTCACCTTTAGTGGAACACCCCTTCGTTTGTAAGTTGTTGCGGGGTATTCGACTCTCGCTACCTCCGGAGCCACGCTACTCCACCCTCAGGGACGTCAACTTGGTCTTGAATCTTTTCCTCTCTTGGCAGCAGAATAAGTATCTTTCTTTGAAAGGCCATCCTTTTGTGTTTGGTTTCTTGTAGAAGGGTGTCTGGTGTTCGCGCTCTGGACATCTCAGCTAAAGTTTTTCCCCGGACGGGGTGACGTTCACGGTGGGTCACCGGACTAAGTCCCTGACTCGGTCTATCTCTTACCCCGTTTTTTTGGACAGTCCCAAGTTATGTGTGGTTAATTGTCTTAAGGCTTACGGAGACTTTACTCAAGAATTCTGCCCTCCAGGCGAACGTCCACTTCTGATTGACTTACGGAAACCACATAGAGTAGTCTCCTCCCCACCATTGCCCGGTGGGTGCTTTGGGTCATGCTGGAAGCGGGTATTGACACTAAACAGTTTGGTGCTCATTAAGCCAGAGGCGCAATGGCTTTTAAGGCTTTTTCTCTGGGAGCGTGATTGGAAGATATAATGCGAGCCGCGACTGGTCCTCGGACTCCACCTTCAAAAGGTTTTACTTTAAGCCAGTCTTGAAGGTTGCTCAATTGGTGGCAAGTGAGCTTTAAACTAGCATAATCGGAGCCTCCGGTTCTGACAAAGAATCGAAATTTGCCTAGAATAAGTAATGGTAAGTTTCCATTCTATTAAGGACACGGAGGCGAGGATTTTCCCACCCGTTGCACGTCTGTGCGAACCGGCCCATATGGGAGTAAGTATTTCTTTTCAATTTTCACCTCTGTAGGTGGTGTGGTCACCAATTTTGACAAGTGGTGTTTTGCATTGAGCTTGTGGTTCTTGCACGATGGGGTTGTCCGGAATGTGCCTTATGCTATCTTTATCTCTTCCAGGGAATGATGGCGCTAAACAGGGCCAGTAAGGATGTTGCGTGATTCTCCTAGCGATCTAAGTGGGGCCAAACCCAACCAGGGATGCATTGTTTTGGTTGAAACATCCAAGGAGGTTATTCAGATGAGAGACTTCAAGATGGAGGTTTACCTCCCAAAATATAATTTCTTGGAGAGACACTGGGTGGCCAGATTACATCTATGGGATCGACGTTTGCTGATCTTCGGATCACATCATAGATTCCTCTAGTCTTCCTGCAGGAGGCAGATTTAGGAATTCAAGCTCCTCCAATTCGCACTGTTTTCAGCCTTGTGGGCTTTACAAAGATCCAAACCTCATGTGTCACATTTCAGTGCCCAAGAGGTGAGCCTATTTATATGTTTTGCATGGCCCTCATACAGACTGCACCTTTATATGGTCTTTAGAAGGATCTGGATTTTCTGATCAACAAGGAGAAATCAGGTAATCTACCCAAGAAAAATGTGGAGCTCTTGGGCTCCACCTGAGATGTGGTGGACGCCATGCTTGCCCGGAGAAAAACAATGTATGCAATTAAGAAGGTACTGACATAAGGATCTAATAATTCAGCACATCTTTCTCAGAGTTCTAGCCAAGATCGTGGACCTTCGGTGCTTTCTCCATTGAATCAGTTTTTCCGGTCCCTCTATTACAGCCCTGCAGTTAGTATTTTAAGATTTCCTGTTTCCGGAAGGTCATCACCAAAGCAAAAGAGGTTCCCTTGTCGGTAGAAGCCCGGATGGAGACGGAGTATTGGCTTTATCACACAGAGGCCTGGAGCAGCCAAGCTATTTTTTGGTTCCTCTCCGGAAAATATTAATGAATCAGATGCCAGCAGACTCTGATTGGATTCAGTTGGGTGGGGGATAGTGGGCGAGTGTGGGCACATATCTACAGAAGGAATGTTGTAAGAAGAAGAGTCGCTGCTTCTTATCAGCTTTTGAGGATTGGCAAAATCTTGGTGGTGAACTGTATCTACTGCTTAGGCTACAAGGTTCAAGATGGCATCCTGCTAGACCAACGCTACCATTCAGTCTCCTGGGTCCAGGTCAACCAAGACCTGAGCTAGTGCGACATCTTGAATTTGTCATTGAGGAAGAAGTTGAGGGCTTGAAGGTTTAGGATAGGACGAAAGCCCTTGTTCTTTTTGGGGACCAGAAAGTAGCGGGAATATCAACCACAGCCTACTTCTGGCCACAGAACACTCTCTGTGGCTCCCTTAGCCAAGAGAGCCATGACTTCATCAGGGAGCAGTCGTGAGATGGTGGCATGGAGGGAGTGGTAGTCTCAAAGGGCAGGAAGTAGCTCCTTTGGACAATCTGTAAGACCCACATGTCCGATGTTAAGGCTGCCAGTGGGGCAGGTGATGGACGAATCCTGTCAGCAACTGGATTCCCATGAAGGTAAAGGACCAGATTAGGAAGACTTGGAGGCTGCAGCTGCTGGGAGGTGGGGAGACGGACCAGAACGCTGGCTACCTGAACCACGAGGTCTGTGGGTACCACGCCCTAGTCCACGCAGAGACTGGAGAGTGTGTGCGGCCAGTGGCTGACTTGGTATTGGCGCAGTTCCCCTTTCACAGCCATGAAAGGAGCGAAAGGCAGACTGGGGGTGAAGTGGGGCAGTTGTGAGGCCGAAGGACTTTGCCGTAGCCAGCGAGTCCTTAGAGTGCTCCAGTGTGGAGTCTGCCTGGTCTCCGAAGAAATGGGTGACATTGAAGGGCATGTCTATAAGGGAAGCTTGGACATTTCCTGAAAAGCCAATCGTCCTCAACCAGACGTGGCACCTCAGGGTCACCATCCTAAACTGCTCTGCCTAGTGAGAGTCGGTCATGTCAAATACACAACAAATTCTGAATTTTGCTGCATCTCTCCCATCAGCAACAGCCTGGGCCTCCTCCGAGACCTGTGGCAGCACTCGTGCAACCGTACCACATAGAGTGTGAGAGTAATTGCCCAACAGGCATGCAGTGTTCAAAGACTGCAATGCTAGGCTGTCAAAAAAAACACATTTTCTTCCCCATAGAGTTTAGCCTTTTGCATTCCCTGTCTGGGGGAGCGGTAGGGAATGCGCCCTACGAAGCAGAGGCAGGGACAATTAAGGGGAAGTGTGTTGGGTGAGGAAGTTTAGGTCCCCTGGCAAAGGACAATGGCGGCAGGACCAGAACCCAAACAGGACCTCAATGAGGGCACCATTGAACAGGAGTAGGGGTTTGGATGAGCAGACACCCAGTTGAAGATTCCCGGCTGCAGCACCTATGTCAAGATGCTGGTCTTGACGGTCAAGGACCTCAGCGGTCTTGTGCACCACCACTGCGCACAAGGCTCCCGCCTCCGTAGCCACGGTAGGAGGAGAAAGCATACCAGTGTCTGCAGAAGAATCCAATCCACTGGCTTCACCCAGTTCCTTATTCCTGTCAAAATTAGGGTCTTCTATGTATGGCTGGTATTCTGCAGGGTACAGGGACCCTCCCGTTCCTCCCAGAGTCCTAAGGAATAGTGCTCCGGTTCAGATCCAGGAATCAAAGGTCCTGCCAGGGTCGGAGTCGGTGACACCCATCAACTCCATGTCGAAGTCAAGGATCAACATGGGGATGGCGGCACCAGGAGCGTCGGGGACCAGCACCAGGGAAGGTCAAGATGGCACGACTGGAGTCGGTCTGGATCCCGGGATGGATCCCTGTGGCCACGCCAGCGCAGAACCAGATGGGCCAGCTCTGACCTCACTGGCTTGAAGAAGCGTCGAAGGGGTCTGACAGCACAAAAAAGATGTGCATGACTTCATAAAACTGTGCTCTGGTCCCAGAAAGTTGGGTAGGCATGTAGTGGGCCCAGGTGCAGGCTCCAAAGAACCATGTCTTTACTGCCGGATCTTCCTTGTTAAGTCAGCTGACAAAAAGGGAGAATTCGAAGAGCGCTTAGACTTCTTGCTCTTTTTCTTGTCCCTCTTACCCAAGAGTCCAGAGGACTTTGAATTAGAAGATTTCCTTCTCCTCGACTGGGACCTTGATTTCTGCTGCCAGGCCGCGTGCCAGGCAGCTAGCAGCTTCAGGGACCTCTCCCTCAAAGCCTTCGGGCCATGGCTTGGCAATCGGGGAACACGTGGTGTTGTGGACGAGCTCCAGGCACCACAAACATCAGGTGCAGATCAGTCACAGACATTGGTCGGTGACAGGCACTGCACGGCTTAAAACCTAGATTAGGAGATGACATCTCGACACACCAGGAATAATACCTCAAAAACAGTCGACAAAACATTAAAACAAATTGGTCACAAAACGACAGAGGGGTAGCTCTTCTCTGGATCACCGCTGGCTGGTGCGGAAAGAAATAATTGACGCCAGCATGCCTGGGTTGCACCTACATAGGTGCGTCAGATGTCACTACCGGTGTGCAGTGGTATTGCTCACGAAAAATCTTCTGGATCCAGTGGATGCCTGGGGAAATTCAAAGGTAAGGAATCAGTGGGTAGAAGTTGATGTCAGATTTTACGCTCAGAATTCTGCTAGCTAGTAATTCGTATTTTAATAGGAATAAATGAGGCGTAAAGGTGCTCCCAGGACAATGACAAAAAGGCCTTGGGTGTGGGGAAATAATGTGCCCTTGACAGGATGGCCAGTGAGCTGGGCCCAAGAACTTGATTAACTTCAAAGAGTTCTACCCTGTCAGAAGCAGATGTAGCTAACACTCAGACCTGCGTACTTATTTTGTATCCCCAGCCAGACCGGCCCCAATCACAGTGTACCTCTTGTTGGCATCACAGCATCAAATCCTGCAGAGTGTCATACCGTGCTTAAACAGTTCTGCTGGGATTTTACATATCACACTTGGGGTCACTTCAAAGAGTGAGAGCTGGACGCCCAAAATGGTTTTGTGTATCCACTATCTGGTTGCCGATGAGCCTTTATTTGATTCAACAGTCTTCAGTCTCTGGGGTTCTTGGTGGTACAGGGACTACCTCAAAATCGATTTTAGTTTTCAGATGTAGTAGGACACGAGGATTACCATAGTATGCACCCCACCATCACCCCCAACCTCCTCAGAACCCAAGTTTAGTGTGGCCGAATACATCTGCCAACTTGTAAAGGTCCAAAGTGTGTAGGGTTAGCCCTAGGAACCTTCACCAAGTGGTTTAGAACTTGTCCAGGGACTATTCGTACCCAATAGCTCGTATCAGGCCTATTTGTGGCATCTGCAGTAGGAGACTCCTGGAAAGGAGAAAGATCTGAAGAGGACTGAACCTGCAGTCAGCAACCTGAGAAGAGTTCTGGACCTGCTATCTCCCTTGTACTCAGGACAAAGAAGTGGGCTTCAGGGGCGATCAGGCTGACCACCGGTTCATGCTAAAGGGATACAATAAGCTACAAGATGCCTTTGCTGCAACTGGATCTAGATTAGACTCTGCCTAACACAAGTGAGTCTCTAATTATCTCCCCTGAGGTCTCTCAGGTTGGGGGATTTAGAAGTGTACTCCAGTGATAGATTGGGACTTACGGGACTAAAGTCAGAAGGGACAATCTTTGACCAGAGTGAACCTGGTTAGTGTATCTGATCCACGCTCTCACAGTCTTATTGCCCTTTACCATTCGTCTTATTGCTCGATACTCTACCATGAACACTGACTATCATTAGCGCTTTTAACAGAGAAAGTCTACACTAATCAGTCCTTGCTTTCCAATTTGATTTATACAGAACTGTGCGTCTGGGTGAAACTGAACGGGTATGAGTAAGCTTGGATGAGGGAGGAGCTACACATCTGAGTTAGGACCAATCTGTTTTAAACCACAGTTGCTTTAATTTACAAAACTGGGTGCTGATCCATTGCTGGTGGCTATTAATTACTGAGTGGAGATTGATTGTAACTCATGTTTTTTCTGTACTGTTGATTGGGACAGGTATACATCAACCATTTAAATTATGTATTTTGCTGCTCATTTTATTGTACTTCAAATGTGCTTCTTCGTTTGTTTTTTTTAACTGCGAAATATTAGCACTGACAGCTGAGTAACTGGACAGTCCACTTGCCTTATTTTCTCCCCTTCTGACACACTATATAGCTTTCCAAAATACTACTTAACTTGTCTCACCCATTTTATTTTCTAAACACTATTCCCTGAGGAAGAGTTCAAAATGAGTCTACCTTTTGCACAGTATTAAGATAAACAACTATTTATTTTAAGTACTTTACTTATGTCACAAGAACCTTTCAATACACATTAGTTAGCAATGAAGAATATCATTATAAAGAAACAATAGAGGATAATGTTAATTGCAAAACATCAAAAATTCATTTAAATGAAGATGATCTTATCTATTCAATTATAGAAGAACAGGTGACTAGCAAATAACATGGGCCTCATTTTCATCCCACTGGCTCTACTAATAGGACTGCTTTGAAATCAAGTTTTCCATTTCAGCAAAAATGAACAGATAACATATGAATGACTTAAGATAAAGTACATCAGAATTTCAGCAAGTCAGTCACAAACTGCCATATGTAGATTATTTTTCCAATTTAAGTTAAACAGTTATCTTCCGATGGATTAAGTAGATCCCGATTAGGAGAATAAGGGGCATATGTAGGAAGGCGTTTGCGAATCGCAAACGTCCTTTTGGTATGTAGGTGCCACATATCAAAATAAGGAATCGCAAAAATTGTGATTCTTTATTTTGCTCAAGCATTTAAGGAATCGCAATTTTGCGATTCCTTAAATGCTATGTAGGGGTGCCTTAGACATTGCGATTTTGGCCTAAGGAATCGCAAAATACCACCTACTCCAAGTAGATGGTATTTTGCGATTTCCTATCACAATGCTTTTTTAAAAAAAATTCAAAGTGCCATGTGGCGCACAGACATGCCCTTAGGGCATGTATGTGCGCCACATGTACTTACAGGCACATTCCAGGGGTGCAACAGGTGTCCTTTGGACACCCTGGCACCCTTGGAATTGCGATTCTTAAATTGCTATTTTCTCATAGAAAATCGCAATTTGAGAATGTATCCCCATTCATTCCTTAATTGCGATTCGCAATTTGCTAATCACAATTAAAGAATTTTAGAGATTTGCAAAAAATTTGCGATTTTTTACCTACATTCCATTTTGTAATTCTCAAATAGCGATTCCTTAAAAATCGCTATTTGAGAATCACAAAATGTGAATTACCTACATATGCCCCTAAATCATTACTAAAGACCTTTTACTCAGTCCCCCATTTCTGCAATGCAGATGTCTATTGAAAACCTACCTAGCGCAATGGGTTAATTGTTGAAATTGAAACAGGCAACACAGGCCCAATCTTTAAATATTGTAACGTCTGTATTAAAGGTTCTGGTTAAGGTGGAACAGGATTGGAGTTAGGCGGTTGAGATACTCCTTTCCATTTGGGGGATAGCCCATTAGTCTAATTACAATCTCACTGCAGCCTATGGCACAGGATATCAGACACGCTTGTTACCCATCCGCCATACTATAAATAAGGCCACAAGTCTTCTAACTCACTATCTTCAGATTCAGGGCTAAAACTATAACCCTCAGAAAAGCATGGCCCACCTCCTAGAGGGAAAAAAATAAAATAAATAAGAACAAATTAATGTATGTCCAAATTTCCAGTTTAGTACCTACCCAGAGTCATTGGCTGAAACAAGCCATGAGTTAGTTACTTCTAGGACAGCTTTTGCTGTTCCTATTACCAAAAGGTTTAAAGTAATGCAAACGTAAGCAAGTAAAGGACAAGAAGAAGAATTATTTTTTTAATTCAAAAACTTAGCGAGGGCATGTCTATAGTTCACACCATGGACAGTGATAGTTTTCACCTTGCTATCAACCTGGATGTAATAGTGGAACTGAAGTCCACTAGCACCTGTGCTTACCAGGCATTTTCATAGAGCACATTTTGGCTGTTTGGGCCAGACGAAATTCACATGGATAAAGCTGCGGGGATGTTTAAATTATTATGAAATTCATGCGTTTGTACAGGACTGGACAATTAGGCCCACTCGTAATGAGTGCCTAAGTATTTATTTCATATATAGATCTTCAAAACATTTAGAGCGGGTGTTCTAGAGAGAGAGATGTAAGTGACCACAATCAATTAGTAGCCATCTTAACATTACAAGCCTCCTTGGCTCCAACAATTTATCTACAGCAGAGGAAAAACATCTGCCATTAAGCAAAAAGTCATATACTGGAATAGAATAAATGTCGTAGATTTGAACCGTGGCCTAACGAAATAGCACAAGACTTACAAAGTATGACTACGTTAGAGGTATTCTGGTATTCAGCCTTTTTAAATAAACTACTGAATCCGTTTCCCTTTCATAGAAACGAGAGTTAAAAAAAATAGATCTTTACTCTATGGCAAGTACTAAAGTAGAGGCTTTCATCCTTAGGGAGAACTCAGACTCTCACTAGTGGTCCACACTTTGTCCACAGTTGTCCAAACAGAATTTAAGCGATTCTGGTTTTCTGTTGCTACTGTCTCAGGAACAACAGATGCCACGCAGTCAGTAACAATAGTGAGTCTGTTTAGGTCGATTTAGTTTCATCTATCTATGACGGATCTTGCTGTAATGTTGATTGACGTGAATCTAATACGCTGTATCTCTGACAACAATGACCGAAGAAAAGATAGTGAATCTACTACAATGTTCCAAATCCTTTCATGCCTAGTGCCCAGACAGCGTCCGCATAAGCATTGACCATTATTTTCCAACAGTATGGGCTAATATCTTTTGTGTGTTTTTTAACATTTGTTTAAGGACCAAAAGCATTCCCATCTCCTGACATGTAGGTTTAGTTGGCCGATCTGTAAGAAAGTCCCAAGAAACAAGTCAGTTAACAGTGCTTTTAGATGCCTCAGGTAAGCTATTCACAGAGTTCATTTTAAAACATCATGAGGATGGATAATGGAAAATAAAACAACTTAGTCCCTCAACTACAGGGTGGATTTAGACCAAACCGTAGAACATCTACTTTAGGAATTCTCAGAACGTTGATTAGGAAATATACTGTTTTTGCTTTCTGTGCTTCACATGTTTCCAATAGGGACATCTCTATTGCTTTCATTCTGTTAACCTCAATGCAAAAGGGGAGGGCATGGGTGACATCTATTTGTGAAGGAAAATTAGGAAATTCAAATAGGTTAACTGGGTGAAAGGGTTGAGAGGCGCTGCAAATGAAAAAACAAAGCCAATCTTGAATGCCAACAGCTTAAACCAAGGACTAGTTCTTTCAACAATGCTATTTTGGATGGAAGGATACACTGATGATGTGCCAGCCTACTTGGGGTAAAAGTAATCATCCCCTCGATACCCGAGTAGTGTTCTGATCTGCTGATAAAGTATGCATATGATCTAATATGGTTTGATTTAACAACCACTGTCTTCAGAGTCAAATTGATGCACTGTCAACATATGCTATTAATTATCACACTTAAGTAGACAAAAATAATGATTTCTGTAGTCAGATGCATATCTGCTGTATCTGCTAATTCAACTTGACTTGTCTTAATGCAGTACTTTAAATTATATGGCATGCATAATGTTACAGACTGGAAGCAGGTGTATACAGTTAAATCCCTCTTGTATTACAGAAAATGGCTAAATATGAAAACCCCTATCAAGGCCTGGAAGCAAGCTATGATAATCTTTCTTTTTATTAAAGGTCTTAGGTTGGACGCCAGTATACATTATAGGAGTTCGTCCAAATACTGTTACTGGCATTAGTGGCATACAGTACAACATGCCCCAAAAATAAACATGTAATAACGAGAAGCAGGGCAGTAGCTTTTGATTTGACCTCTGCTTGCACCTCATCTCAAATGGTGACTGCCTTACTGACTGAATTGAGGATTACAAGAGATGAAGCATTATTTCAAGTTTCCATAGCAGGGCCTAAGTGTAGGCTTGAAGGGGTTATATTATATAAATGCTCTGAAGCTGATCAATTGCAGAAAAGTGTGAATTCGAAAACACATCACATGGGGAGAGGTAGAATGCAATTTAAAATGTATACTTGCCTTTTATATTACTTTCATGAACTGCCTTTTACTCAAGGACAAAAGGACAATATGAGGGTTAGTAATTTTAAGAATATGATGCTAAGAAAACGTATGTGCTGTAAACTGTTTGACCTTCCATGTTATTCACTTTCTTTTTGTGTCCAGCTTCGATAAATCACAGTAGAATACTTTAAGGCCAATTTAGTTTTTTTGCGTAATTACTTCAACAGATGCTAGTAAACAGTTTTATCCCGATACAATTTATATGCCCTAGGTTGTTCTGTTTTAGTGTTTTATATCTTTCATGGAATCCTAGTGCTTATTATTTCAACTGTTTGCTCTATTATATTTATGTGGTATTGTTCTACGGCACTAAATTAAAATGCAATTAAAAAAAAGAGTGGTCAGAGAAGTAGGAGGAGGTCCAGCTGTGAGTTGGGCCAGGGATACCCATTTAGTTAAGAGACTTTTCTTCATTAACCAATTTCTATCATAATCTGTATAGAAAATAAGAACATACTTAAAAAAAATATCCACCAGGTTTGCATTTTTTTTTAATAGATTAACTGACCAGTATTATGCCTTGAGTAATCTCAAAGTGGTCAAAAACTTACCTTTAAAAATACAGCAATGACAGCTAAACCATTATCCTCCATTATCGCTTCTTCAAAACTTGCGTATTTGCAACAGTTCCAGTGTACCAAATGAAGCTAAAATTGAAATGAGCTAAAATTAATTAAGCAAAACAAAGCTGCCTTTTGGTTACAAGACATTCTGCAGTAATATTCAATGATGCATGCTCAGAATGAAGACTGTACATAAGTATGTATATTCATACATTATTTTCTCCAGTTAATCAAAGTTATAAGAATTTGTGAATTCCACACTACCCGAAAAGCAATGATTGTCTCCATCTTATCCTCCCTAATTTTAACTGCTGTAATAGTGAGGAGAACATACAAACCAGAGAAAAGAACTCTGTATGTGACACAGTATATACTGGCGTGGGAAGACATACAGATAGAGGCAAAGCATGCTGGAACAACAACAAAGATTGGAACATTTCTTCATTATCCACAGAATGAAATACCTTTTTATACTCTCACAACTCAACATTTTTGCTGACTCAACCAACACCAAATAACTCCCAGCAAATTAAAACAATGGACTATACAAGTTACTCAAACCCACATGTCAACCAAAATTAAGTGACGGAGAGGAAGCGCTCCATCAACCTGGAGAGGGGGAATGTTGACAGCATTCAGGAGGCTTTCTAATCTCTCATTTTGTCCAAATAATAACAGAGAACTCTTACGTTAGGAGCAAGAAAGAATCCTTCTGCTAGGGAAGAACTGATCAAAACATAGGAAGTGACACGGATTACATAGAAATCGAAAAACACCATACAGAACCGGTGGAAGGGTTCTTAAAATAAGCTTGCTGCCATGGACCATTGTAAAAGGCTTATTGGAGCAAATGGTTAGGACCTCAAGAATTAAAAAAAACACTACAAACTAACTTTGTGCCAGGGCTAAATGAGAGCAGTGGCAATACTAGTGTGTTTTTAATAGGAGAATGATAACGCCCAAGGGGGGAGTGTACGTTTTGAATGGAGAAAAAATTAAAGTCATTAAAAAAATTCTTCAACACCGGAGGAGCTTCTATGAAACATGATAAGAATAATAATAATCCACATTTGTTAAGCGCACAATCACCCGTAAGGGTCTCTAGGCGCTGGGGGCCGTCGGGAAGATTAAGCGAGCTATTGCCCAGAGTCACATGGTGCTGGGCTAACCTGCCGCTGGAGCCGGGGATCGAACCCTGATCCCCAGATTCCAGCGTCAGTCGCCCTGGCCGCGGCGCCACACCTCTCCCTTGAGAGGTGACACAGACTTTTATGGAAAAGAAATGTAATTAATGTTGGTGTCAAGAGTAGGTACGTATATGGAAATATGCCTTATGATCACCCGAGATTCTTTGCATATATGGAAATAGATTTATTAACATATTTCGACTCCTGATATGGGAGACTATTACATAGAATGTTTAAGAGGTGGATCACATGCACTAACAAATGTTTAATTCCACTTGGCAAACCTGACTTTTAGTAAACACCACAGTGGAAAAGAACTCGAACCAGTGGCATTAAAGTCAGATGTCCCATGTGAGCTGCAGTGTGGTGTTAGGACACTCATGAGTGACTTTAAAAGCAGGTTGTCAGGACTGGCATTGCTGCATTGAACGGTCGTCTCCAGAAGCCACAGCAAAGATGTCAATATAAACCATTTCTTGGCATATCAAAAAGCCTGCTTTTAACATTAGAAAAGTCACCTATAAGTAGTGTCTTTGGGCCACAAGGACTGTATGCATGTAATTATATAAGTGTATTTGTTAGGTCACTGAGAAGAAGGATGCTTGTGGGTGGCGAGTACTTCATTTGAACTGCACTGTTCTCTGAAGATTTCTTCTGCTCCTTTCTGAATTGGAAAAGAGCTGGAGCAGTCCTGCTGTTGACTGAGTTGTTATTTCAGGTTCTGAGAGCACAGATGTTAGATAGGAGACAGGGTGTGGCCGAACAAGTTAGGGCTGTTTATCTCAAATCTGGGGAACCGGGTTAGAGTTTCGGCAATGATGCTCAACATCCTGTGATTCTGGACAAATCACTTAATCTCCTCGTGCCTAACAAAAATGAATGTGTCCTTGTGTAACGTGACTGGTGCTCATGTAAAGCACTTTAATACCGGATACCTTCAGGTCAAGTTCGCACTATATTAAACTCCAAAACTTGTCTTCTGTTTTCTTTTTCTATCAGGTGATATAATGGCTTCTTGTGCCTCACTTAAACCTCGATGGAGTGAAGTTCTCTGTCTGATATGGAAGGGGCTGCAGTTTTGATGGCCATGTATGTGACAAATAACCAGGTGATGGGTGGAATGCTTCAATTAATCTCAGTCACACGCATCCGTTTAGGGTTGCCATCCAGTCCATAGTTTTTTCACCTACCATGCCACTCTAGATAGAGGCTCCCCTTACACAAATCAGTATACACCCTGCTCCTCATGGCAACAGTACACCCCAAACTGCCAAGCGAGGTGCCCTCCAGAAGGCAACGCAAGCAATCCCACTCTGGTTTTGGCTTATTTGGCCGTTGTCATCACGGTGCAAAGGAAAGCAGTGTGGTTCTATCAGGGTTAGACTGGTGGGCTTAAACTTTTATTGGGCTTTTAATGAAAGCAGCTGCTGTATGTAGGATACTTTTAAGGGGATACAGGGTGGTTTGGGGGAATCTGTGGAACAGGAAATTCCCTCCATCTAGGAATAGGGTATGGATTGGCAAGTTGTTCTGAAGTCTGCTTCTGGGAGGTAGGGTTTCACTTCTTGAGAAGGGAGATTTGGTCCCATGCTACCTTGGTTTGCTTGGCAATGTGTTCTTTGAAGGATCGATTGAAACCAAGTGATTTTACAGAGATTAACCAGTCCAAGTTCCTTTTACAGAGCTGTGAGAAAATGATTTGTTAGGTGGGATGAACGGTGGTCCAACACAAGTACTTAAGTCACTAACTTATTAGGTCCACTCAAACGTTTCAATAAATTAAACCTGAGCTCAACCCCTGGTTGCTACGGCATGGCAGGCTTAAGGAAAATGTGTAAAGCCTTAAGAAATACCAAAACAGTTAAGTCCAAAACTCAACCCCCCCCCCCAAACAAATCCCACTCCAATTTATGAATAGAGTTAACAATTGACTAGGCAAAATAACATCAAAAAGACACAAATCCAATAAGGAGAACAATAGGATTGTTGACTTTTTAAAGGCTTAAATGGAAAAGGACTAAGAAGCGCACATTGCCCACAGTAGTTAATGGTCACAGTAGACTGGGATCAAGGCACGATTTGGGGGAGACTGCGGTGGAGCATGGGTTGGACAGACCAAGTAAGGCTAGGGCCTGGAAATAGGGACGTTTGAAAAAGTTTCTACGTCCCAATCGGAAAAAGGATTTTGAGGTTTTTCTGAATAAAAATGCTTGTACATGCGGGACACACCTCAAATTCAGTCCGACACAGTGGAACTGCAAGACAGATACTTTCACAGTAGGTTCTCTTGAAGCTCTGGGGCAAAAGGTTTGAAAAAGTTCCCAAACTTCTTTTCTTGCTCAAACCAACCAACGGAGTACACTTCTAAGGCCCCCAGGGCTACGGGGGAGGATTTACAGAAACTCCTGGTGTCAGCCAGAGGGCAACAGGAAAGTCCAGGCCTGGTCCAGTAGCTACTGGTCAGCTGGGATTCTTCACAGAAATGTCCTCTTTAGCATTTTTATATTCATTGAGCCACCCAGAGGGATCATCTTTATGATCCTTGTAGATTGGTGTCCTTGGATTTCAACTTGAAGGGTATTCAATCTCCTCATGCTTTTCTGCCAGACCAGAGATGCCGAGTGCAACAGGTTTAGTTCACCTGGTATCCTTTTGCAAGTCCAGCAGCGTTCTGATTAAGGTGCCTTGAAGTGCCAAGGAAAGGCATGGCCCCAGCTAGTGGGTGTGGAATCTGGGGCATGTCCTAACCAATGGGGTGAAAGTTCCCAGGGGCAACCATGCCCACTTTTTCAGGAGTTCCTTTTTGCACTTACTGCAAACAGGCCCAAAGAGCCAAGTTCCAGGCAATTTTCAAAATGTTGAAAATCTCTAGCTATACTAAAAGTGGGCTCTGTGGGCTGTGACCGTGTATGGGAGTGTCCTGGGGAATTAGCAAGTGCACTCCCACATCTAAACACTAAACAAACACAAAAATCCAGTTTGATACAGGCATGGTACCTACTAGAGAGAGAAGGAGAGAGAGAGAGAGGTTAGGTAGGGCAAAAGGAGAGTACTTAGGCAACTAAAGAGGAGATACTCAAGAATGGTCTTGGCACTCTGTTCTCTTCCTTTCAAGTATGCTCTCTTACAAGTGGATCAACAGACCGATCAAGCAGGATTTGACACTGCAGTGTCAAAAAGGTTGCCCACAACCACTCTACATATTCTGTGGAGTTCAAAGGAGCCATCTCTGCCCATTCAGGTCAGCCTCCTGTTTGCTCCTTGGAGGCATTTCAGAACTCCTTCATGGTATTTCACGGGCTTGAGCAAAAGCTGGGAGCTGGCAGGTAAATAGCAACTTTCTAAACGTTACTTTTCCACAATATTTATTTTAAAAAAATCAGACAACCATTGATTTGGATTTTAATAACTATTACAAATAATGGTCTAGTTATTTTTCTAGGTTTTCTTATTCTCGAGATGGTACCATTAGTATTTTAATGTGTGCTCTAGTTTTTTACACAGAACAGCTAGGCCTGTCGCAGTGAAAATAGCTTTTAGGATCGTGTCATTGTATGGACATGACAACATTCCTTTTCTACATGTCCCACTTTTAAATACCAAATACGAAATGCGTTACTTACCTGTAACAGCAGTTATCCAGTATTGGTGTCTTTCATAGATTCACATGCCTGAATCATTCCCCGTCGTCGAGATGGGAGCCCCGGTAATAGAAAAGTAATGTCCTATAGACATACATAGAGAAAAATAGGCCTAAGGGCCTTGCCTTAGTAGCCTATCTATGTCCTTTTGTAAAAAGGACCAAATTTCCAAAGGTAGCCAATCAGCTACCACCTCCCTCTAGAACCTTCCTGCCAGGAGCCTCAGTCTCTCAGATTTTCGTACGCACCAAGCTAGGTAGACGTAAGATATGCTCTGTAGTGAGAGATGAGTCCTTCCTGGGGAGGTGGGAGGGTTGCATGTGAATCTATGAAAGACACCAATACTGGATAACTGCTGTTACAGGTAAGTAACGCATTTCTTATCCAGTATTATGGGTGTCTTTCATAGATTCACATGCCTGAATCAGAATAGCAAGCAATACATTATGCACATATGCGATGGAATATAACAGTCTGAGATAATACATATCATGTGACTAGATACCATCAGTAATGTAAAGAGTAAAGTAAATAAATGTGCATACCATTGCAGGACGGTGGGAAGTAGGAAGGCTCATCTTACTGGAAGAGATGGCGAAGTACAGCTTGGCCCACAGCTGCATCCTGCATCAGTTCCGTGTCCAGGCAGTAGTGTCTGGTAAAGGTGTGCGGCGATTTCCAGGTGGCCGCTCTGCAGATATCCAGAATCGGTACACCAGCGAATAGTGCTGCCGATGTGGACACAGCTCTCGTGGAATGTGCTCGGACTGAGGAATGTAATGGACGTCCGGCTTTGTCATGACAAAATGCAATTGTTGCCGATATCCATCTGGAAATGGATTGTTTGGAGAGTGGCATGCCTTTTCTCGGCCTGCTGAAGGCAACGAAAAGTTGTTTGGTCTTTCTGAAAGCTTTCGTTTTGTCCAGGTAAAATTTTAGACATCTCTTAATGTCCAAAGAGTGAAGAGATCTTTCCGCCACTGTGCCTGGGTTCGGGAAGAATGAGCGAAGCACAAGCGGTTCATTGAGATGGAAGTCCGAGGGGACTTTAGGAATGAAACGGGGGTTGGTTCTTAAGATGACTCTGTCTTCTCTAAATTGCAAGAAAGGATCCTGTATCGAAAGAGCTTGCAATTCACTGACTCTTCTGGCTGATGTTAGAGCTAAAAGAAGTGCAGTTTTCCAGGAAATGTATTTGAGTTCAGCCCTATGGATAGGTTCAAATGGATGTTTCATTAACTGATTGAGTACAATATTCAGATGCCACGTTGGTGGTATTCGTCTTGGTCTAGGGAAAGATCTGTAAAGCCCTTTAAGGAACTGTTTTATCAGTCTGTTGGACCATAGTGAAGGGCCTTTTGAAGACCTGGTGAAGCGAGAGATTGCTGCCAGGTGTACCCTGATGGAAGCATGCGCAAGACCTGTTTGGGCCAGATGCAGGAGATAAGGCAGTATCTGCTCTGGAGTGATCCTGAAAGGGTGTATATTGTTGTCTTTACACCAGATACAAAATCGCTTCCATTTCAAGGAATAAGTTTTGTTCGTGCTAACTGCTCTTGCTTTAGCTAGGACTTCTTTGCACTCCTGCGGGATGCTTAGGTGACAGAATTCTCGGTACTCAGGAGCCAAGCCGATAATCTGAGAGATGTCAGATTCGGGTGGAGTATCTGGCCTTTGGACATCGAGAGTAGAGAAGGATGTTGAGGCAGTTGGATTGATGGACGGACTGAGAGGCGTCGGAGGTCCGCGAACCAATGTTGTCTCGGCCAGTATGGGGCCATGAGAATCAATGTGCAATGCTCCATTTTCATCTTCCGGATGACTCTGCTGATCAGGGGAAATGGCGGAAATGCGTACGCAAACACGTTGCGCCATGCGATGGAAAATGCATTTCCTAATGACCCCTGTTGGGGATGCCAACTTGCGAAGCTTTGGCATTTTTTGTTCTCCTTGGTGGCGAAGAGGTCTATTTGAGGTGTTCCCCATGCCGAGAAGATGTTGTCTAGAACTTGCTGGTTCAGTTCCCATTCGTGGGACATTGACCTCTGTCTGCTGAGAGCGTCTGCTATGACGTTGTCTTTTCCTGGGACATACTCCGATGTTAATGTGATGTTGTTGAGCAGTAGCCAGTTCCAAATTTTTTGTGATTCGCGAGACAGCGTCAGCGAGCGTGTCCCTCCCTGCTTGTTTAAGTAGTGCATTGTGGTCGTGTTGTCTGTCCTCACTAGCACTGCAGAATTTTTGATGCGAGGGAGGAATGCCTGTAGGGAGTGAAGGACTGCACGTAGTTCTAGGAGGTTGATATGCAGAGCCTTCTCTTGATCCGACCATCTGCCGCTGATTTGTAAGTCTTGAAGGACTGCACCCCAGCCTTCGAGAGATGCGTCCGTCGTTATGACGTGTGGAGTTTCTGGTAACAAGAACGTGAGACCTTTGGATAGGTTCTTGTGCTTCATCCACCAGGCCAGCGTCTCGGATATTTGTCGAGTGACGACTATGTGATCCTCGAAGGAATCTGTACATTGGGTCCACTGTTTGGTCAGGGCCTCCTGAAGGGGGCGCATTCTGAGCCGACAGTGAGGGATGAGTAGAATGCAGGAAGACATCATCCCTAGAAGAGATTTGAAAATCCTTACTTTGATGGTTGGTTTTGAAGATATCGCGGTAGCTAGAGTCATCAGTTTGTTTTTTCTTTCCAGAGACGGGAAAGCTTTGGAGGAAATGGTGTTTATAGTGGCCCCCAGAAATGTTATTATCCTGGTGGGTTGTAAAGTAGATTTTTCGAAGTTGAGAGTCAAACCCAGGTTCCGGAAAATGTCGAGACAGGCGTTGGAAGACAGCTGTGCGTCCGTGAGAGACGGTGCTTTCACCAGCCAGTCGTCTAGGTAGGGGAAGACCTGGTGATTCTGTTGTCTCAGGTAAGCTGCCACAGGAGCCAGGCACTTTGTAAAAATGCGAGGTGCTGATTTGAGGCCAAATGGGAGGACACAAAATTGGTAATGGAGACCTGCTACTTCGAATCGTAGGAATTTTTTGTGTCGTTTGTGTATTGGGACATGGTAATATGCATCTTGCAGGTCCAAAGATGTCATAAAGTCTCCTTCCTCCAGGGAGCCTACGATTTCCTGGATAGTCACCATACGAAACGATTGGCTTTTCAGGAAGGCATTGAGCGCCCTGAGATCTAGAATGGGCCTCCATTTCTTCTTTTTCTGTTGGATTAAAAAGAAGCGGGAATAAAATCCCTTTCCCTTTTGAGCTGATGGGACTCGCTCTATTGCTCCCTTTTTTATCATGGAAGAGATTTCCTGCAGTAACAGACGAAGGTGTTTGTGATGATGTTTGTGAGGAGGGGTGAACGGTGGGATGGAGTTGAATTCCAAGGTGTGACCGTGTTGAATCAATTGTAGTACCCACCGATCCGTCGTAATCATTTTCCAATTTTGGAGGAAATGTGTCAGCTTGCCACCAATTTTGAGCGGACCGGACGGTGGGGGGACTGGCTGCGGGAATTGGTCATTGTCTTCCGCCAGCCGTTTTCTTTTGCGATTTGCCCCTGAAGTTCGGTCTCCCGTAGGGGGTCTGACGACTTTGTTGTTGCTGCCGCTGTGGATATTGGGAGCGATTTTGATTATATGTGGATTTGCCTTGATAAGATCCTCTGTACGTGGATTGTCCTCGTCCTCTGTGCCCTCGAAAGGACTGGTTCCTGAATTGTAAAGTCCCGAGAGCCCTTGCAGTATCGGTGTCTTTCTTTATCGTCTGCAAGGCTTCATCTATTTTAGCTCCAAATAGTAGTTGTCCGTCATAGGGCATATCTACAACTTTGGTTTGTACTTCCTGTCTGAAGGACGTCGCTTTGAGCCAACCTTGCCTGCGCAAAACTGCGGCACCTGCAAGCTGTCTGAAGCCTGTCATGGCGACATCGACAGCTGAATCTATTATTTCTGATGCCGACATTTGACCTTCATGAAGGAGTGCCTGGACCTCATTTTTCAAGTCATCAGGCACGTGCGTGAGATATGGAGCAATGTCTTCCCATAGTTGCCTATTGTATCTGCCCAGCAGAGCAATGGCGTTGGCCACTTTGACCGTCATGGCTGACGTTGTGGAGAAGCGTTTGCCTATGCCATCCAATTTCCTGCCCTCCTTGTCTGGTGGTGCTGAGAGTGGCGAGGATGGGTTTCTGGAGTTCTTCTGGGCGGCTTGAGTGACGACCGAATCAGGTTTTGGATGTGAATTAAAACAAGTGGGTGCCGTTGACGGAGCCTTATATTTTTTGTCCAGTCTAGGGACCACTATGGAAACAGATGCAGGTGTTTGCATGAGTTGTAGCCCCTGTTCCCAGATATGTTCTATTATGGGAATGGATCGTGCCTCCTTCCTTATGGGGTCTTTGAAGTCATACAAGAAACAATCCGTTACCTTTGTTTCCATTGCCATGTGAAATCTAGTGGCCGCTCTCTCTATTAAATTGTGGAATCCCCCGATATCCACTGGTGGAGAGTCTGATGTGCTGGGTTCCGGTGTGGCCGGAGAATGAGCAACGTAATCCTCATCATCTCTGTTTTGAGAGAGGTCATCTCTAACCTCACCTTCCTCAGGAGGTTCGTCGTCATCATCAGAGGATTGTATGTTGTGAACCTGTTCAGTATCTTGAGGAATAACCAAAGGCGTTGGTCTTGCCCTTGGTGATCTTTGCTGTGTGGAAGATTCTTGAGAATTGCCATGTGATGGTGTCGCTGACGATTCTGGGAATCGCTTTTTATAGTCTGTGATCAGGAATTGAAGATCATGAACTATCTCGGCCGGTAATACGATCATTGGAGTGACTTGAGTATGTACCTGAGCCTGAACAGTTTCTTCCGTAAATATAACATCATCTCCGTCATCGTCAGTACTCTGGCATTTGACATTGAGATCTGACGGGCTAGTAGCTTGTTCGAAGTGGTCATCATCTGATTCGTCAGCTTGTAGTATGTGAGAAGGAAGCAGTGATGGAACCCTACTGGGTGATGTTAATTCGGGCGTAATAGGGAGTTTGGTGACCTTTTTTGATGGAATTAACTCCGCTTTTTTCCATGGCGTCGATGATGTCGTCGTCGACGAGGTCGTCGACGAGGTCGTCGACGGTATCGCCGTCGATCGCTTTTCAAGCGTCGAGTGTCCCTTCGCCGATGAAGCTGTCGTCGACGAGGCGGTCGTCGACGGAGTAGCCGTCGACGGTGCCTTCGTCGTCGACGGAGTAGCCGTCGACGGTGCCTTCGCCGTCGTCGATGCGGTCGTCGACGGTACCTTCGCCGTCGTCGTGGACGTCGACGGCTTTGTCGTCGGCGTCGTAGTAGCCGTCGACGGTGCAGTTGTCGTCGGCGGTGCTCCTACCGTCGTCGGTGTCTTCGTCGACGATGCGGTGGACGTCGACTGAATTCTCGTCGACGTCGGTGTTTTCTGTTTTGTCGACGTCGACGGAGATGACGACGGAGTTTTGACAAACGATTGCTGTTTTTTAATAAGTACAATCGACGATATTGGCTTACCCGTCGTCGACGAGTGGGTGGTCGTCGTCGTTGAAGTCAAGGCTGACGATGCCACCGTCGTCGAGATTGTCGTCGTCGATGTGGAAACATAGTTCGATTTCCTTGAAGATAATGTCATGGAAGTAGACGACGAGGACTGCGATGGCTTTCTGAAGGTTGCAGCATCCTTCACAGACGTGTCAGATCTTGCCTCAGAAGACTTTGAAGTAGTCTTTTTGTGAGGGACGTCTGGATGGCCAGGGGAAGCCTCCCTTGGCCTTTTTAAGGACAGTTTTGAGGAAACTGAAGCCATTTCACTGCCCTCCGAGGAGAGCACCTCAACATCTCTGGTTTTTAGTCTGTTTAACCAGAGGAGCAGTCTGCCTTCTCTATCCTTAAGTGTTTTGGTAGAGAATGTTCTACATACCCTGCAGTCCTTTACTGTGTGGTCAGGGTAGAGGCAGTAGAGGCAAGTCTCATGCTTGTCGTCGACGTGCAGTCTCTTCTTGCCACAAGAAGAACAAGCTCTGAATAGTCCTCTTTTCTGTTGTTCAGCCATAGTTGAAGTTGAATCCAAGTTATTTGAAGAAAGTAAAGAATTTGAAGAAACCTGAGGAGAGCTCAGGTGGGGACTCCCTAGCACAACGTGCGGTAGAAAATCTGAGAGACTGAGGCTCCTGGCAGGAAGGTTCTAGAGGGAGGTGGTAGCTGATTGGCTACCTTTGGAAATTTGGTCCTTTTTACAAAAGGACATAGATAGGCTACTAAGGCAAGGCCCTTAGGCCTATTTTTCTCTATGTATGTCTATAGGACATTACTTTTCTATTACCGGGGCTCCCATCTCGACGACGGGGAATGATTCAGGCATGTGAATCTATGAAAGACACCCATAATACTGGATAATCTACCTTTGCGAGTTACGGCTGACTCAGTAATAATTTTCAACTGTTAAAAAGGGTTATTTTAACAGGTCACTGTAGGTTTTACGCTGCCGCAGTCCAACAAAAATAGTCAGCTTGGAGCTCATCTGTTTTCCTTTGTCACATTAGTGGATGGCACAATAAGTGATGCAGCCCATAGGGGGACATTTACCTTTTCAAGCAATTGGTGTATTTCGGCATTTCAGCCTTCTAGAAAAGTTAAATAAGCCAATCAGGGATTAGCCAATTTCTACATATTTAAGGGGCCATACAGTGGCAACTGGACAGCAGTGCTTTCAGTGTGAAGAGTCTAATAACCAGCAATAAAATTCTGTCAAAATAATAGGCGAACTATGCAACAAGGGATATTTTCTCACAAGAGCTAAACTAGAATTGAAGTTTTTGCTACTACTAGCTGACAGGAGAATTCGGTTTTGTTAGGTTGAGTGTTAGGAAAGAAAGGCATAATCAGTTCTGAAAGATCGAGCTAGATTTGAGTCAATGGTGTAATGAATAGTGGAGATTTTGAGATGGAGTTATTTGTTGGCATGCTGATAAATCTTGCTGCAGTTGTCAGAATGTAGGATTCTAAGATGTTCTATTTAGAAGAGATGGGGTACAAGATGTAGCACCGTAGTACTCCGCAGGAGGCTGGTAGTTTTTGGGATTCTGAGGTCCCGGTGGGTGAATTGATGGCGATTAGTGAGGTAGGCCCATAAGAACAAAAGTGATCAACGTCAAATATGGAATTGGCATGCCTTTGCAGTAACATAACTCTAAAGTGCTTTACTGCATACTAATAAAACAGTCTTCCCATTTTGCCAAGGACTCCTTCAAGATGTTACTTTTTACACACTGATTCAGGGAAAGGCTTCCGAAATTAGATTTGCTACATTGTATCAGGGTTGTGGAATTTTACAAAATATCTATTTGTCCAAGAGACGGAGTGCTTCATAAATGTTCTTGCCCTGCATAAAAGTCAACTTTTCCCATTAAATGCGATGTGGTGCCAAATTATACTACAGTGCTCTTAATCAGAGCTCTAATATCCTCCTATTATGCCAGGCTTCATGTTATTTCAGGGCTTGGATTCTACCAAACCTCAGAATAAGGCACATTTCTGATTAGATTGTACTCTGAACATACTAGTGTTCTATTTCGGTAGAATATTTGACTATTCACAGGCTCTCTATGTATGCCCTCTATTAAGGGTAGCTTTCTGATCACAGTAGGACTCTGAATCAGACACATTTTTGTTATGCTGGATTTCTGACTGTCGCAGAGTTTAGGCTATAACCTTGTTCTAAATGCACCACTACTCTAATTCTTAATTTAGTCTTCGAGGAAGCATCTGATGAAATGCTTTTGCAAATGTCCTTTAAACTTTGTCGATTTTGCAAAATGCTGGTGAAAATAAATATGGATTATATTTGCGGTCCAGAGCCCAGGTGGCAAACTGAGGATCAACTACAGCACTCACAGTCTGACCTTCTCCGCTTGAACTCTTTGTGTTGTTTGGGCATGCCACTTCACCCCAGTGTACTTCAGTTCATTTTCTTCATTAAGTGTGAGAATATACCAATAATTAGATTAACAGCTGGGTTACATTTTATACAAACTCTACAAGATCTTGTCAGAGTGAAAATTTGGGTAGATTCTCTAAGCTAATTAATGTACTGTCCAATGAAGGATGGACTGGGAGCCCACTTTGAGATTCATAGTGAACTGCCACAAAGGCAGAAAGCAGACGGGAAGTGGTAATTCCTGGGCTGGAATTCCATGTGAGTTTGCAAAGAAACATGCATGTAAAGGGGCATTCATCAACTCTCCAACCCAAGAAATGGTTCGAAATTATGGCCAGGAGTCAAGCCTTATTCTAGGACAGGGGTTTTCAACTGTTTCTGTAATAAGAGCTACTTATGCTAAAATAAAATCATCCAGAGCTACTATTATTAGGGTTGTAATAGCTACCACATCAGGCAAGATTACATTAGTTGCACACAACGCAAGATTATCAGCAGTGATCACCCTCCGTGCATCAGGAAGGGGGAACAGCAAGCAGTAAGGTGAAAAAGGCTTTGTCAATTTGGAATGTCTTTATGTGGGTAATACTTAACAGCCATTGCTGCATTGCTCGTCCCTGGCACCAAGGTAGTAATAACTGTTCCCTACACTGCTCGATTGGTCATTTAAATATATTTTGGAGATTCAGCCATTTTTTCCCCAAACATCAGCTTATGAGTTCTGAATATACACACATTTTCGTCTTGAATACGTTTTTCAATTTTGCAATACACATGTTAATTCACCCAAGGAAAAGCTTCTCATTTAGTATGTTGGGCTGTACAAAAAAGAGCTACTTACATGGGTCTGCAGAGTAGCTCACAGCCACTTGTTGGGGAAGCCTGCTCTAGGGAGACAAGGTACCATTCAACCTCTCCTCACACCCAAAAATTAAGGTGGCGTTGTAAGGAAAATAGTTCCTCCATGGGAGGGGCAGTATTTTCTCAATAGAAAAAAAGAATAAAAGTTTCACTATGTGAATAATTGCACTTGTCAGCAGGTCTTCACACGAGCAAATGTATATGTTCTCATGTCAAAATGAAATTCACAGGCGGGTATTGTTTCCATGCCTACTTTTGAATTCTGAACGTTAAAATCTGCATCAAAGCAAGGACATATTAGCACGTTGCCCATGATGTTTTACACGGATTCACCATTATTTTCTTTTTTAATACGGACTTGAATCAAATATGTTTATCCATTTGATGCCTTAAAGACATGGTATATAAAGCGGGATAAAATTGCAGAGTAGCAAAACTGCCTTGAATTTAGTTTCTATTTTCAAACTGTAAATATATGGATACTTTTTAAAATGGAAAACAATCGATAATCTAGTTTTAAATCTTCTGCATGTATTTTCTCATAATCAAGGAAAATTCTCGGAGGAACACTAATAGCCCCAATTGCTACATTGTGCAAAGGTACATATTTTTATGTTGGAATCTGTCAGCAATTCATGCTATTACCGCTCAGCGTTTTCCCACTTTCTTTGAAACTCGCACCTCATAGTAAAGCTTTGCAATAGTGAATCAAATTAAGAAATCTTAAAATAGTGTACATGTGGAGGCATGTCTTCGTTTAGCAAAGGCAATCTTCTTTCCCACACTGCACACTGTAAAATGGCGGCCATAAGATTTAAGTTGCAGGTGCCAGGGTTTACCTTTCCATTGGACAACATAACTAAACAGGTTATCCTTAACCCAAACAATACATCCTCGGTATAAGGCTATAAAAATTTCTCAATCCTGGCAGAAATGTATTTCACAAAAGTCTAGTTAATTGGTGAACATTGGTTTGTGCTAAACATTAAACAGCTTCTACTTGAAGCCTGCCCGGACTGTCTACTAGTTCGGGTGGCTGTCCCCCCCCCTACATTTACATTAATGTGCTCTCCGAAAAGAACAAAATATATTTTCAAATGTGGGGCAACAGGCGGTTCTCTGGAAGTAATACACGAAAGGCTAATGAAAAAGTGAAGGCATTTTCAAAAGCATTTTTTTTTATTTTGGAAAAAAAAAAACAGTTGAGGCATGAACTTAAGGGAACAATGAAAGGCAAATGCCCCAAGCTAAAACCGAAACAACAGTCCTGGAGGTGTCTACTGTGCCTAAGTGTTAAGCATCCAGAAACGTTTGAATTCCCTTTTTTTCTTATAAGTTGCCGTAGCCATTTTTAGGTAGAGCCTAGGCAGCACACATGCGCTATCTCTTGACATGCAGTATCGCCCACTTCATGCCCACCTGTTTTCATTGGTTCCTTCGTATGCCCTTAAAAAATACTTGCTTCCCTGTGGTTAATCCCCTGTACATGTCCCTCCTCTTCGGGTGTGGCTCTGCCTATGGCTACTGGCCCCATTACTTATGGGCTTTCACTTTTGGGTATATATGTTTGGGGGCACTATTTTATTTTTCGTTTGCCGTGTCTCGTACTTTCCATCCAAAACGCGCCCTCCCCGCTTCATGGCTAGCCGCAGCACTTTCATCGCAGTGGATCGGATCTACAAAAGCGATGTGCGGGCGGGCACCAGCAGCAGCTCTCAAATAGCCTGGGATGGGCAGGTCACCGCTGCGTATGCAGAAGTTGCAGAGACTGCTACAGCAACGGGTACGGCACGGTAGTCAGCTGCTGTGAGAACATGCAACTCTCGCTCCATGGGCTCTAGCTGCACCCCCCTCCCTCCTGCTATTGGCTATCAATTTTAAATATGCTTCTTACCCCTGTCCAATGCTAAACGGATGCTGCGCAAAGCAGGCACCATGTTAGTTAAAAAAAACTGTGCAGTTATTCACACTTTCTCCTCCATCCATGTCCTTCGTGTGCCTTTTCTTTTATCCGGGAGAATGTGTGATTGGAAGGGCACTCGCCTTTTATGGAGTCCCATTTCAAATGTCTATGGTTATTTGATAAAGCAACACTTGTATGCAATTTGGTGCATTTTGGAACGGGAGTGCAGGAAGACATGATATCACCCATGGCTGATCCTCCGCTTCTGAAAGAATTTAATAATCACAACTTTATTCAAAAGGGGCATTGAAGGGGTCAGCTTTCAATGTAATGAAACAATTCTCATTTTATTGTTGGCAATAACACAGCTTGCGATCTAGTGCATGTAAGAGGAGGGGGTGTCAGTATTCTACAGACTGTTTTGAACTTCACATTAGCAACTGTATGAGGGATGTATGCATTCCTTATGCTGAAGTCATACTTCAAATCTATGCGAATCCAGACAGTCAGAATTCCCATCAATCTACTTCAGACATACCTTGCTTTGAAAATTAGGCTGTCAGCCCAGGTTTCCTGAAAAACATAGATTGTGTGCATGGCAACAAAGGCAATCCAATCTGATGTACCTATCTTCTGGCGGAGGCCAACAATATTCCAAATAATTATACTTCTTGTTAGCAGCACCTTAGATGCATCATGAATAATGACCTCTTCCCTTGGTATCTGGTCACAAGTCCTAGATGATTCAATAGCTTTTTTTGGGTGAATAGATATAGCTGAATTGGGTAGACTTGGTGGGTGGTAAATGGGTAAAAGACGCACTGTAGGCACAAAAGGCCATTACCATTCAAGATGGATGGAATCATTGTTAACTTGTATAGAATCAACATTATTATCAATTAACAGTGCAATTAAAAGATTTTGGATGGTGTCAGGGTCTGTAAATATCAGAAAGAAAATAAGAAAGACAGATTGCAGGGTTTAGGCCCAATGCAGTTTTCCTCTCAAAGGCTGCATTTCCGTTCTGCCCACTTGATTTAGTTTTGAACTTTGAAAAAACGACTCATTAGGAATACCTAAAGGCTGCTGCCTCTACATTGTCAACTTAAGGCTATACTTGGACACCAGTAGCATAATGTGCCTTTATGAAGCAATATCTGTTAAGCAAAAAGTGTTTTGTAGAGTATTATAGAACTAATCATGTGCAAAAGCGGAAGATTCACCTTACATAGAGTTCCTTGCTCTTGGACAGTATGCCTCTATGGTAGTGCTAAGGAGCATTCGTAGCTTGCTTTTTACATATCATCTTGAAATTCGTTGTGCAAATAAACAGAGGATAACATTTACCATGTGGAAACTGTTACAGAATTTGAGGAACACTATATGTAGGTACCTTTAAAGGCCTATAAATGAAGGCATGTATGCAGCAGAACTTGGGACTGAACATTGGGGGCATGTTCAAGCACAATAGTTGTGTATTTTCAGAATGTCAGATTATATCTGCCTTCATTACCATTCTGGTTAAGTCCTTAGTAAAAGGCATGCACTCTTTCCTAAAACAACAAATGGTAGTCTTACAAATGAAGTGTTTGGCCTTCCCCATGGATGCCGCGAATCAGGTCCTTATCGAATGCCATTTATATAAAAGTTGTGAGTAACTCCACAAATGACAACATAGAACAAAGCCCATTAATGAAGGAACAGTACTGGAGACTTCAATAGGGTAATATACTTGATAAAATTAAGACCCTAAATAATGACTGAGCAATATTTAGAGTTGAAGGCTACTTTGGGACTAGAGAAACCTCTCAGAACAAACTTATCACAGAAAGAAAGAAAAGTTTAAATCAACGGAAATTGAGCACGTTACCATGAAAAAAAGATATTAAAAGTGGAAAACTCATATCCTGAGACAGAATTCTCGGATCTTATTAAAGATATCTCCCTTCCTACGCTCTCAGACACCGACCGAACATTCATGGATAGTGCCCTAACCGTTGAAGAAATAGCAACTGCAATAAGAGCGCTGCACTCAGAAAAAGCCCTGGGCCCAAACGGTATCCAAATCCAACTTTACAAACTCCGTCCTGATAAGTTGGCCCCGTATCTAAAATCCATGTATGAAGACGGCCCTAAACAGGGATCACTGCCCCATGATCAGAGAATTGCAACCATTGCTACGATCTACAAGGAAGGGAAACCCAAAACTGACTGTGCCTCTTATCGGCCCATATCATTACTAAACGCGGAACCCAACATTTTAGCTAAAGTGTTCGCCACTAGGCTGATAAAGGTTATAGGGCACTTAGTGCACCAAGATCAATCAGGGTTTATGCCTAGAAGGAACACTGCTCTAAACCTGCGTAGGTTGTACGGGGTCCTAGGTAGGGTACCGACAATACGTGAAGATGCAATTATAGTCTTCCTGGATGCCACTATGGCATTTGATACACTGGAGTGGCCTTATCTTTTTGCCGTACTTGCCAAATTGGGATTTGGGCCGACTTTCTGCCGCTGGGTGCAACTACTGTACAGCGCGCCGATGGCCCAAATAGTTGTGAACAACAGGAAATCAGAGCCCTTCGCACAATAAAGGAGTGCCCCCTTTCTCCTTTATTGTTCGCTTTGGCCCTTGAACCTCTTACGGCATGGATCCACAAGGATATAACGATCCGTGGCATGCAGTGGTCGGCAGATGGGGAGGATCGTATCTCTTTATATGCGGACGATATCCTTCTGTATCTCACGTCCCCAAAGAGATCCCGGATTGAAGTATTCGACATCCTGGACATTTTTGGCAGATATTCTGGGTTTCGCATCAATTGGCAAAAATCACTTCTATATGTCCTCTGCGCCTCCCCCCTCCCCACCCCCCTCTTTACCCCCAAACTGTCCTATACCGATAGACTAAGAAGGCTTCAAATACCTAGGCACATTAATTTCTCTTGACCCCTCTGTCAGATATGCCCGTCACCTGGCTCCCCCACTGCAGAAACTCAGAAGTGACATCGCAAACTGGAAGTCACTCCCGCTCTCACTATTGGGCAAAGCGGCCTTATTTAAAATGATGCCCCTGCCCCGCCTCCTATATGCATGGCATAACTCGGCTGACCCTGTCCCAAACTCGTATTTTAAAGAAATTGAAGTGCTCCAACAAGACCTTCTTTGGGTAGGGAAGCCGCGTATTGCTCTAAAAAAGCTCACACTCAGCTGGTACGACGGCGGAATCGGACTACGAGACATCAAAAAATATTACTGTGCAGCACACCTTACAGCGATAAATCATTGCACGTACAGTCGCCCCGATAACCCGGGATTCCTTATGGATCGTTGGTTTCTTACGAACGGGACTTACTCCCGTGCGCTATACTCCAAACCAGACAGATACCCACTCACTGGCCTCACCAACCACACAGTAAAAATCTGGCACTCTGCAGCTAAGTCACTCGGCTGGCATAATAGATTGACTCTCGCCACACCTCTGTGGGATTCACAGAAACTTGGTTACTTGGAAAACTCCAAAGATTTTGACAAATGGGACCTAATCAGCATCTCACATATTAGGGACCTATGGTGCACAGAGGGCGTGAAACCCTTTAATACTCTCCAAACCCAATATGCGCTGGCGGACTCTGAATTTTTTCGGTATTTATAAATCCGGCACGCTTTGCAAACAGTATTGTCCAATAACACTACTCCACCAGATTCCTCCCCATTAGAGGATTAGCTGCTGGACGGCCACCTGCCTGAAAAGGCCATTTCCCTAACCTATTGGAAACTCATTAATAATATGGAGGACCCCCTTTTGGTGCTACGAGACAAATGGACTAAGTACGGAATCGAATTAGACGATGAAGGTTGGCAGGCGGCGGTCTCCTCCCCCAAAACATTCGCGATCCCGGCGCGACTCAGACTGGTGCAATTCAATATCCTGCAGAGAATTTACATAACTGGTCCCCAATTGGTACACATGGGTGGGCTGACAGATGGATCTTGTAGCCGGGGATGCACACAAATGGGCACGTTCATACACATATTATGGCACTGTGAGCCGATCCAGGAATATTGGCGTAACATTCACGCAGTCATGAGGGAAGCACTGGAGGCAGAAATCAAACCAGAAGCGCCCAGATGTCTCCTTAACATCTGGGAGCCTACTAACCTCAACACTCATACCATGCAATGGGTCACACTTGGCGGCATGATCACCAAGAGAAATATCGCGCAACTCTGGGGAGCTCCGCAAACACCCACGGTTACAGATTGGGAGAAAGACCTTGACTGGTGTAGGCTAACAGAAAAGACCGTTTATGTGACCCGTGGCTGCCCCCGAAAATGGTCTAAGATTTGGGGCCCCTGGAATGCATACCGCGGCGATATAGGTACCCCTCCCCGTGATGCGGATAGTGATGATCCCCCCTCCCCGTGAATTCCGACTAATTATATTACTGTATTTGTATGCATTTCTAACTTCACTGTAAATTCCTTTGACTTGTGAATTTGTACCTCTATGTCGAGACTGTTCAATAAAAAGATTTATAAAAAAAAATAAAAGTGGAAAACTCGGCTTATGACTTTTAGAGACATCACAGTGCTCACATTAATCAGTCTTTGGTACACTTTATTTTTATATGTACCATTTAAAATATACTCAGATTAAGTTGGCGGAACCCACTTCTTAATGCTTTCAGATTGTGAACATCCAGTAGTACAATATGAAGAAACAGAATGCCTATATTAGAATTAAAGGGATGTACATTGCGATTTAAATGTTGAATAATGTCACAACAGATCATAACCCTTTCGGTGCCATGGACGTAACGGTTACGTCCATTGCTGCAGCACCGGTGTGCCATGGATGTAACAGTTACATCCAATGAAACCACCACCACATAATCCAGCTGCAGGAGAGGGATTTCCTTTTTTTGCCTTGGGTGGTGGTGATTGGGGGTGGGAGTGCTTCCTCAACCTCCCAAGGCATTTTTTGTTCAATGTAATGACAATCGTGCACACAGCACGCTGACGTCATTACATTAAAACTGAAATTAGCAGATGGATTAGTTACTTACCTGTAATCCTAGTTCTCTTCCAGGGGTATACTCATCAAAGTCATAAGCACTGAATAGTCCCACCCACGTGCGGGACCCCGGAGCAATAGCCAATAATATGCATATATCTACATATATATATATATAAATACATCTAAATACGCATAAAATAACCATATATATATAGATAATATGCATATACATATACATATGCGGCCCAAAATAACCATACTAGGCTAAAAAAAACTGCCATAATAGCCTGTAAAATCTTTACATTTGCTAAATAAAGACATATAAAACACATTATATGCTAATGTAAAGAAGAAAACACTGCCTGGGTTTTCTTTGAAACACAAAACCTTTATTTTCAACGGTAAAAACAGGCAGGATCATAGAGGCAGCTTTATCCTAGATAGGCTGCATTGTAACAACAGAAAAATCTGGCGCCGTGCCTTTAAGACCTCTGTGAGCCTCCAGGCTCCCATCATGCACCACAGGTGACAGTTAGGTCAGTTCTTTTGGACGGCGTATAACAGTGTGATAACTGCATGGGTAACATGTAAAAGAGACAGTTCTGGTATTCGTCCGGGGAGGAGGGTGGGTGTGCTTATGACTTTGATGAGTATACCCCTGGAAGAGAACTAGGATTACAGGTAAGTAACTAATCCTTCTCTTCCAGGGGATACTCATCAATAGTCATAAGCACTGAATAGAGTAGCAAGCCCATCCCATACCCTGCGGACGAATACCAGACTCTCTAAACGGTACACTCATATAGATATTACCCAAACAAATTCCTCAGGGATGCCTGACCAACTTGGGCATCCGCTTGAGCATCAGAATCAAGGCAGTAATGGCGAGAAAAGGTGTGAACCAAACGCCATATAGCCGCCTTACAAATTTCATGAATAGGATCATTTTTAAGCATTGCTATAGTAGCAGCCTTTCCTCTAGTGGAGTGCGCTCTCGGTCTACCCGGGAGCTGTTTTCGTGCCAACTGATAACATAACAAAATGCATGACACAATCCATCTAGAAATAGACCTCTTGGATGCAGGCAAGCCTGTATTTAGAGGACCATAGTTCACAAACAGATGATCAGTCTTTCGAACACTTTTAGTTTTATCAAGGTAAAACTTCAAAACTCTTTTCAAATCCAAAGAGTGCAGAGCTTTTTCAGCTGAAGAGCTCTGATTAGCAAAAAATTTAGGTAGTGTCACTGACTGGTTAATGTGAAAATCCGAGACTACCTTAGGAAGGAATCTGGGATGAGTCCTAAGCACCACTCTATTCGCATGGAAAACGAGATAGGGTTCTGTAGCACAAAAGGTCTGAATCTCGCTCACCCTGCGCGCAGAAGTGATAGCTACAAGAAAGGACACCTTCCATGACAGATGTTGAAGGGAAGCCTTATGTATAGGTTCAAATGGAGGACCCATCAATTTAGACAAAACCACATTAAGTTCCCAAGGAGGTGACGGAGCCCTCACAGGAGGATACACTTTCCTGAGACCCTCCAGGAAATCCTTCACAACTGGCATTTGAAAGAAAGACCCCTGGGTAGGGGACTTTCGATATGCTGTTATTGCTGCCAGATGGACCTTAATAGAGGAATACTGTAAACCTGCTTTGGCCAAAGAAAGTAAGTATGGTAACAGTACCTGTTCCTGACCTCGAATCGGGTCATGTCCTTCAGCAGCACACCACATGAAAAAACGCTTCCACTTGAAAGCATACGTCTTTCTTCTAGAAGCTCTCCTTGCCTCTCGTAAAATGTGCATGCAGTCCTGCGAGAGGCCTAGATGTCCATACTGGACGAACTCAGGAACCATACTGCTAGCTTCAGGGACGGCAGGTTGGGATGGAACACCCTGCCGTTCTCTCTCGTCAGCAGATCCGAACAACAGGGAAGCCTCCTGTGCGGCATTTTTTGCAGTATCTCACTCCTGTGGCGGAAAGCTGGGAGGTAGTTCTTTTAAAATTGTTTCATTTGTGTGTTATAACTGACCACTCACCCCCCGACATCCTCACGCTTGTGAAAAGCGGAAAAGCGCTGTTGTCATCTGGCGTGGAACGCTTTCACTAGCGCCTCGCTCTGCCCGCAGGCCACGCCCCCCGCCCTCTTGCCCACACTCCCATAAATCATGTGTTTCCCTCGGAAGCGCAGCGGACGAGCGCGACGATTGCGCGCCAAAGGCGCGCCTAAGGAAAGCCCGTCTGCGCCCGTCCGCGACCGACCGGGACTAGGGGCACTCCATACTACCCAAACCACCCATTACTCCAGGGCCGATCTTTTGGAGTGTAATAAAAATAAAGATCATCTACTCCTATCAAAGGATACACTCCATCGGCTCTGTAAGCATGGTATCTTGAGCCAAGGCTGTCACCTTTCCACTCGTGCAGCATGTCTGGCACCGCCCAATCTACCCCCTAATTCGCTTGCTATCCTCTACCTCAACACTCGTTCCCTTATTAAGCATCAGATGGACATCTTTCTGTTATTAGACACGGAGAAACCAGACATTCTCCTACTGGTAGAAACTTGGCTAACCCCTACCTCAGCACCCGACATAATAGCAGCTCTGCCACCTGACTACTACATTATTCAGGCAGACCGTGCTATCGGGAAAGGAGGAGGTGGAGTCGCGGCGATCATCCACTCTAGCCTGGATGTCACCACTCTTACCTGTCTGACGCTAGCCAACACAGATAACCTTGTAATAAAAATTGCTACTCCCCACATGACTATAGCATGCGTCCTCTTGTATAGACCGCCCACTTCGATGCCACTGTTTCCCATGGCTTTTAAGTGAGCAAGTTGCTAACCTGGCTTTGGATCATGCCAGGGTCATGTTAGTAGGTGATTTTAGTTACTGGTATAAAGATCCATCAGAGGGCCCTCAATCGGCAGAATTGACTGACCTTCTGTCTAACCTTAACTTTAAGCAACCTTAACTTTAAGCAACTGGTGCTCTCCCCCACCCACGACAAAGGACACATACTAGACCAGGTGTGGTCTAATACCACATGCGTGACCTCCCCGCTAACCCTGCCTTGCCTATGGTCAGACCATCTTATTCTTAAATTTAAGATTTGTGGTACTCCCATCAGAACCACTGTGCCAATCGCTGGCAGGTTAGCCAGAAATTGGAATGCAATGGACAAGACCGCTTTTCTACAGTCACTAGCCAATGATGTCCCCTCCCTGGACAACGACATAAACTTGTCAGTTTCCACTCTTACTGGCTGGCTACAAGCGGCTAGCAATCTTCATACCCCTTACAAAAGAATCAGACTAGCACGGCGCACGGATGCCAACAGATGGTTTTCCGCCGACTTGAAAACTAGGAAACTGGCCCTCCGGCATCTTGAACGCCTGTGGCGCCGTAAATATGACATTGAGGAAAAATTTAAATATACAAGGGCAAGGAAAGAATATATGAATGCCATCTCCGCAGCAAAGGCAGAGTATTTCTCTTCTCGTATCCTAGACTCATCAAACAAATCTAAAGATATCTTCTCGGTCTTTAATGAATTGACCAACTTGGAGAATGTCCGCCCTAAAGTAATCCCTACTCAGTGTCTGTGTGACTCACTTAACACTTATTTTAGCGACAAAATCACAGACATAAAAACTAGCATTCCCCAATCAAAGACTCCAATCACGACCGGCATGGCAGTCAAGACCGGTTCTGCCACCCTTACCAACTTTCAGCCCATAACTTATGGCCAGCTTTCGGAACTAATGACGAGAGTCAAATCAGGCTCCCCACTGGATATTTGCCCCCCTCGCATTTTGAAAGAATGCTTCTCCACCTACCCAGCCCCTGTTCTTGCCCTCCTAAACCACTCCCTCTTATCGGGCATAGTCCCGTCTGCTTTTAAAGAAGCCACGGTCATACCTCTATTAAAAAAACCCGGGGCTGACCCTGCATGTAAGGCAAACTACAGGCCCATCTCCTTATTGCCTTACTTGGCAAAAGTCCTGGAGGCACACGTGGCGAAAAGCCTCTCTAACTTTCTGGAGGAGTCCTCCTGCTTTGACCCTCATCAGGCTGGATTCCGGCCTGCACACTCAACGGAGGCAGTGGTAACTGCAGTTTTGGACACACTTCGAGACTGCGCAGATAGACGCTCCCCCCAGGCCCTGGTGCTCCAGGACCTGTCGGCCGCGTTCGACACGGTCGACCACAACATCTTGGTCGACCGTGTCAGACAGGCCGGCATACAGGACGCGGCGGCCTGCTGGCTAAGGTCCTTCTTAGAGGATCGCTCCCAAGCGGTGCGCCTGGGGGACCTAACCGGTGTTAAACAGCCTATTCCTTGCGGAGTGCCACAGGGCTCCTCCCTGTCACCTCATCTTTTTAATATATATATATACTCCCTCTTATACAAACCCTGAGGGACAAATATGTGAGAGTATTTAATTATGCTGATGGCCTGCAGTTACTCTTCACCATTGACAACTCCGAAAAATCCATTAGTCACTTCCAGTTAACCATGAGGTTTATTAAATCCTGGATGGATCAAAATCAGCTGAAACTAAATCCAGGTAAAACCGAACTGGTACTGACTGGGGATAGTGCTAAGCATTGGGGTCCCCATTATTGGACATCAGATCTGGGTCAAGCTCCGCAACCATCATCATCGGCTAAAACGCTTGGAGTCATTGTGGACAGTGACCTTTCATTAAAAGCACAAGTGGGCCAGGTGGTTTCCAAATGCTTCTACCAGCTAAAAAAAAATCAGGAAGGTCCGGCGACTACTAACGCCAGAAGCTATCACCCAGGTTGTGATCGCCACTGTCCTGTCCCATCTGGATTACGCGAATGCCATCTATTTGGGTCTCCCAAGCTATCTACTCAAGCGTCTCCAGATGGTGCAGAACTATGCTGCTAGGATGATCCTAAAGCAACCAAGGTGGCAGGCAACGACTCCCCTTCTCATCAAACTGCACTGGCTTCCGGTCACACAACGCTGTACCTTCAAAGCAGGCTGTATGATCTTTAAGTCGCTGCATGGCAAAAGCCCTAAGTTCATTAACCAACTAATCACCAGATACGTTCCCTCCCGCAACCTTCGCTCACTCCACCTGGGCCTTCTCCAGACTCCCCCCTTCAAACTTAAACGCTCTGGTGGACGTAGGTTTGCAACACTTGCCCCTTGCTTATGGAACACCTTTCCCTTGGAGATCCGGTTTTGCCAAGATCTCCTACCTTTCCGGAAAGCACTGAAGACCTGGCTTTTTAGACAAGCTTTTTAATCTACTTTTTTCTCCTCACCCCCGATTGTGTTACTGTCAATTTTAGCGCCAAGAAACTAATCGGTGTTAGTGTGCTCAATAAATGATTTAATAACATAACATAACACTTTGGATAGATGCAGGAGATCCGGGTACCACCATTGGCGAGGCCAATCCGGAGCCACTAGAATCATGTCTGTCTGCGACTTGTACAGTTTCTTGATCACCAAGGGAATGAGTGGAATCGGAGGAAATGCGTAGAGTAATTTCTCTGACCAGTCTATCCATAGAGCATTCCCCTTGGACCCTCGTTGTGGGTACCTGGACGCGAAGACGTGGCATTTTGCGCAGTCGGCGTCCGCGAAGAGATCGATTTCTGGTGACCCCCAGGACCGGAAGACATCTCTTATCACTTCGTCTTTTAAGACCCAGTCGTGCGCTTCTGCGAAGTGTCTGCTTAGGTCGTCCGCTTGGACGTTGAGGACACCGGGCAGATGGACAGCTGAAATTGTCATACCCCGAGCCAGAAGCCACTTCCAGATTGCTTGCGCTTCCAGCGACAGAGGTCTGGATCTCGTTCCGCCCTGCTTGTTCAGATAGTACATCGTTGTTGTATTGTCCGTCTGAACAAGCAGAGAGGCTGACGCGAGTGCTGGAAAGAAAGCCTTGAGAGCCAGATGAACCGCTCTGAGTTCCAACATGTTTATGTGATACAGTCTTTCTTTCTCTGACCACACTCCTTGAACTTGAAGGTGCCCCAGATGGGCGCCCCATCCCTGCAGGGACGCATCTGTCACCAGCGATCGTCTGGGCATGTCCTCTTGAAAAGGCACTCCCACTATCAGATGACTCCGCTGCATCCACCATCGAATGGAGATCCGCACCGACAGAGGTAGTGACAGTTTGTCTTCCCAACGGTTTGAAAACTGGGACCACTGATCCTCCAGAGACTGTTGCAGAGGTCTCATGTGCAGTCTGGCGTTCGGAACGAGGAAAATGCAAGACGCCATGGGATCCTAGCAGAGACAAGATCTGTCTGGCCGTTGGTCGAAGATTCTTTAGTAAGGTTTGACATTTGAGGAGAATAGAGGATAGTCTCTCCTCCGAAGGATACGCTTTTGCGTCCTTTGAATCTAGAAGTGCGCCCAGATAGTGTATCCTCTGTGAGGGGTTGAGGATAGACTTTTTGAAGTTCACGTGCAGGCCCAGCCGCCGCAGCTGATGTATGCAGAACGTGAGATGTTGTTGAAGCAGACTCGGGGACGCACTCTTTAGCAGCCAATCGTCTAGATAGTGATAGACGAAAATGTGTCTCTTCCTTAGGAAAGCCGCTATGACTGCCATGCACTTTGAGAAGGTGCGAGGAGCTGACTTTAGCCCGAAGGGCAAGACTGCGTACTGGTAAAAACTGGTTTGTATGCAAAACCTTACAAATTTCCGATGCTTTGGGGCGATGGGGATGTGAAAATACGCATCCTGAAGATCTATAGAGCACATCCAGTCCCTTTGATGCAGAAGTGGAATTATTCGATGTAACGCCAGCATTCTGAACTTTTCTCGCCGAATGAATTGATTGAGGCGCCTGAGATCTAGTATGGGCCTGAATTCCTTGTTTGGACCTTTCTTTGGAACTAGAAAGTATCGGGAGTAGATGCCTTGTCGACGATGTGCCCTCGGGACCTCCTCGATGGCTTTCTTTAAGATTAATGCAGACACCTCCTGCTTCAAAAGATGAAGTCGATGGAACACAGACTTTTGAGGAGGAATGGAAGGTGGAGGAGACTTGAATCTGATTGCATATCCATTTTGCACAATATTCAGCACCCATTTGTCGTTTGTGATGTTTTCCCACTCGTCCAGACAAAAGCGAACACTTCCCCCCACCGGAGTGGGTAACGGGCTCAGGGGAAGCAAGCACTCACTGTTTTTGTTGCTGCTGCTTGTTTCCAGGTGCAGACTGTCTGGAAATGCCCCCTCTTCCTCTACCAGGACGACGCTGGGAGAACTGAGATCTTCCCTGATTCTGCTGTGATGACCATTGAGGGGTTTGAACCCTCTGCTGGCTCTGTCTCCGATCATAAGGACGGTATTTTTTCTTAAAGCTGTCCTTTCTCTTTTCAAGGCCAACAGCTCTCACAGTATCGAGCTCCGTCTTCATTCTTGACATCTCATCGTCAGCAGGAGACCCAAAGAGCGATTTGCCATTGAACGGCAAATTCAGAATTCGATGCTGAGCTTCAGGCTTAAGACCCGTAAGCCTTAGCCATGCTGAGCGTCTTGCACAGAGTCCATGGGCATAGCCATGTGTAGACAAGTCGGAAGCATCTGCAGCTGCGCTAATCACCTGGTTAGCCACTAGCCCACCTTCATGAAGGATTTCCAGAAAATCCTGCTTGTCTTCTTTTGGAGGTTTTTCTGTAAAGCGAGACAAGGAATCCCAAAGAGAACGGTCATAGCGACCCAGTAAAGCGGAGGCGCTGGCAACCTACATGTAGGAAGGAGAAGTGGCACACATTTTCTTTCCTACTGAGTCCATAGCTTTGCTGTCCTTATCAGGGGGCACAGAGGATGATGCCGCTCCTGTCTGATTCTTACGAGCCGCTGAGACGATGACTGAATCAGGTGGTGGCTCAGACCTCAGAAATAAAGGATCATTGTCCGGTGCTTTATATTTCTTTGTTTACAACAAGGGGTGGTGATGGACAGAGTCTCTGAATTAAGCAGAGTACTCTCACCCAGTCAAGAGATCAGGGCTAGATCCAACACCGTTTTTTTGCTCATTGCACCATCCCAGTTTCAGAACCTGGCTGTATGCAAATTAGTCTGTCCCTGGCCCAGTGCATCATGGGAACAGGGCAGACCAGACTACAAAAGCCAATTCTTACACTGGGAAGGAAACAAGCTTCCGGGGACCGGTTTCTGCCATTTCAGGCGTCTTCGGCCCGGCTTGCTTGAATCCTGATGGTGCAATGAGCAAGGGACTCACATCTGAGTATACCCTTCCACGCTTAGGGTGGACAAAATTATTTACAACAAGTAGCTTGTTTCCTTTCCAGTGTAAGAATTGGCTTTGTAGTTTGGTTTGCCCTGTTCCCATCATGCACTGGGACAGGAACAGACTAATTTGCATACAGCCAGGTTCTGAAACTGGGATGATGCAGTGAGCTAAAAAACGGTGTTGGATCTAGCCCTGATCTCTTGACTGGGTGAGAGTTTTCTGCTTAATTCAGAGACTCTGTCCATCACCACCCCTTGTTGTTAATTATTTTGTCCACCCTAAGCGTGGAAGGGTATGCTCAGACATGAGTCCCTTGCTCACTGCACCATCAGGATTCAAGCAAGCCGGGCCGAAGAGGCTGAAATGAAAGAAACCGGTCCCCGGTAGCTTGTTTCCTTTCCAGTGTAAGAATTGGCTTTGTAGTTTGGTTTGCCCTGTTCCCATCATGCACTGGGACAGGAACAGACTAATTTGCATACAGCCAGGTTCTGAAACTGGGATGATGCAGTGAGCTAAAAAACGGTGTTGGATCTAGCCCTGATCTCTTGACTGGGTGAGAGTTTTCTGCTTAATTCAGAGACTCTGTCCATCACCACCCCTTGTTGTTAATTATTTTGTCCACCCTAAGCGTGGAAGGGTATGCTCAGACATGAGTCCCTTGCTCACTGCACCATCAGGATTCAAGCAAGCCGGGCCGAAGAGGCTGAAATGCCAGAAACCGGTCCCCGGTAGCTTGTTTCCTTTCCAGTGTAAGAATTGGCTTTGTAGTTTGGTTTGCCCTGTTCCCATCATGCACTGGGACAGGAACAGACTAATTTGCATACAGTCAGGTTCTGAAACTGGGATGATGCAGTGAGCAAAAAAACGGTGTTGGATCTAGCCCTGATCTCTTGACTGGGTGAGAGTTTTCTGCTTAATTCAGAGACTCTGTCCATCACCACCCCTTGTTGTTAATTATTTTGTCCACCCGAAGCGTGGAAGGGTATGCTCAGACATGAGTCCCTTGCTCACTGCACCATCAGGATTCAAGCAAGCCGGGCCGAAGAGGCTGAAATGCCAGAAACCGGTCCCCGGTAGCTTGTTTCCTTTCCAGTGTAAGAATTGGCTTTGTAGTTTGGTTTGCCCTGTTCCCATCATGCACTGGGACAGGAACAGACTAATTTGCATACAGCCAGGTTCTGAAACTGGGATGATGCAGTGAGCTAAAAAACGGTGTTGGATCTAGCCCTGATCTCTTGACTGGGTGAGAGTTTTCTGCTTAATTCAGAGACTCTGTCCATCACCACCCCTTGTTGTTAATTAGATTTCTTTGTGGTCCGCGAAGGAACTGCTCCTAAGGATGCCGGGGTTAAGAATTTGTGCTCCGCAGGTTCCAACAGACCCGGAACCAGAGGAAGTAAGGGCCTTGACGACAACTTCTGATGTAAGGTCTCGAAAATGACCGTTGTCTTAGCAGTAGAGACCGGCATCTCGATATGCAGTTTCGCTGCACCACGACAGAGAACCTCATTAAAAGTAATCACGTCATCAATTGGTGAAATCCTACTCGGAGGAGTTGATGACAGCGTTGGAGAGTAGTCCCTCTTTGAATTTGTAGACCTTGTCGAAGATCTAGTATCGCGTCTTCTAGAAGAGTGACGACGAGAAGACCTAGGAGATGGTGAAGCTCGCCTCCTCTCCGATGGAGACTTTCTCGGTGGAGTACGCTCACGTCGTATTGCAGAGTGTACCACCCGTACCAGAGGTGACCTCGATCTAGCAAACACCGGAGACTTGGAAGGAGACCTTGGAAGGTTCATTTTTCTTATCTTCCAGTCTCTGAGCTCACCCAGCCATCGCGGCGAGATGTTAGCCCCTGTAGGTGAGGGCGCTCTCGAAGGCTCTGGAGAGATTTGCACAATCCGCAACTCAGGTGAGGAAGAGGACCTACCAGAAGCCCCAGAAACCTTAGACCGGTCTTTGGACACCGTTCTAGGCCTTTTTGCAGCAGGAGACGTCGACAACATCCTCTTCGACGTCGATTTTTCCAACGGTGACTTCCTCGACGGCGATCTCCTCGACGGCGATCTCCTCGGCGACTACCTCCTCGGCGACTACCTCCTCGGCGACTACCTCCTCGGCGACTACCTCCTCGGCGACTACCTCTTCGTCGGCGACCTTTTCGACGACGAATGCCTCTTCGGCGTTGACGTCAGGCGTTTTGACGGCGATGATTTTCTCGGCGTCGTGTGCCTCGACGTCGCATGACTGGGGCTCTTCGACGTCGAAACCTCTACTGCCCAGGTCGACGTCATGGCACCTCTCGACGGCGACCTTGACTGATGTTTCGAGCCTCTCGACGGCGACCGTCGACGTCGATGAGACAACGTCGAGTCCCGTCCTCTTGTAGTAGTAGGCGAGCCAGACCGGGACCGCCTACGCCCATGTCGCTTCTCACCTTGCTTCGACGGCGAGGGATGCTTCGACGTCGACGTATGCCGCGACGGTGATTTCGATGCCGATTTTGAGCACACAGGTACCTTGGAAGAAGATCTGTCCCTCGAAGTTGAAGGAGACCGATGTTTTCTCTTCTCCCCTTTGTCCTTACGCTGAGAAGAAGGCTTCTTGGAGTGAACATCTTCTCTTCCACTCACAGTTTCTCCTCTGTCATACAGGGACTGAAGCCTGCTCTTCTCTCTCTCTCTCAAAGTTCTACCTGAAAGCTTGCTGCAGTGATAGCAAAGTTCTGGCTTGTGAGAAGAAGGTAGACAAGCTACACAGACCGAATGAGGGTCTGTCTTAGCCATTTTTTTACCACAGGCCGGACACTTAGCAAATAAGGCCGGCATTGTGACTGGAAAAATAGCCAAAAAACAGTAAAGAATTGTTGGATTAGTCAGATAATGACTAAAGACGTCGAGTAAAGACGAAAAAATTAGAGAAATACCAGAAGAAAGTGAAAATATATCACCAACTGGCGAGCTCAATGCTCCAGGATCCTCACAGAAGGAGCCGGAAAAAAGAACTGACCTAACTGTCACCTGTGGTGCATGATGGGAGCCTGGAGGCTCACAGAGCTCTTAAAGGCACGGCGCCAGATTTTTCTGTTGTTACAATGCAGCCTATCTAGGCTAAAGCTGCCTCTATGATCCTGCCTGTTTTTACCTTTGAAAATAAAGGTTTTGTGTTTCAAAGAAAACCTAGGCAGTGTTTTCTTCTTTACATTAGCATATAATGTGTTTTATATGTCTTTATTTAGCAAATGTAAAGATTTTACAGGCTATTATGGCAGTTTTTTGAGCCTAGTATGGTTATTTTGGGCTGCATATGTATATGTATATGCATATTATCTATATATATATGGTTATTTTATGCGTATTTAGATGTATTTATATATATATATATATATATGTAGATATATGCATATTATTGGCTATTGCTCCGGGGTCCCGCACGTGGGCGGGAGTATTCAGTGCTTATGACTATTGATGAGTATCCCCTGGAAGAGAACGGCTTGTTTCAGTTCTTTGGTGGTCATGGCCCCCCACCCCCGGGCAACGAAACACATGGGAAAGGTATCATAGGAAAGCGGAGAATTTCCCCTTTCAAATGACACCCCTCCCTAGTGGATCCCTGCTTGGGGATCGCCACAGGAGCGCGATCCTCAAGCAGAGATCCACCCACTAGACATCAGGAAGAGAGGAGCAGCCCTTTGGGCAAGGGCTTTTGCTCCCCCCATGATAATTTGGGCATAGTCACTCGGTCTGCCCTCCCGGGAGGCAGATGGGGCTGCCTTAAATGGGCACTATAATGCCCCCACCCCTCCCATAAAAATGGAAACTGAATTTCTATCCCCTGGGGCGCAGATGGGGGCAATAGCACCTGATCTACCCCCGGGGGGGGGGGGGGGGGGGGGGGGAGTAGAAAGCCCACTAGGCAAGGTCGTTTTTTTTTATATAATCAATGAGGGGTGGTGGCTGCCAATGCCCCCAACACAAAAGGGACAGTCTTCCCCCCGGAGGCAGATGGGGGTTATTATCCCTGATATAAGACAGCAGGGATTATTTTTAGTTTAATACTTAAGAGGTGGAGGCTGCCCTAAACAAGCACTAATATCCCCACCTTCCAAACCTACCAAACCCAGACATTTCTTAAAGGTAGACATACGGGGGGGGTCCAGGGAGGTGTAACATGCCCGGATCTCCCAAATTTTTTTACCCGGAATACCCTGCAAACCTCAATTTTAGCAACAAAAAAACGAAATCACGTTTCCCCCACAGTTGTGTGTGGAAAAGTTGTGGAATCCCCGGGCCCGCACATATTTCCTACCACCCAGCTATTCCCCAGGACTCACAATAAAAATGTTACTTCACTTGCGTGGGTGGGCCAAGTACCCACAACAGGCAAAAATGACTGGGTTTTGCACGGGTGTGGAGGGGGTCACCTGGGTTTTTGGCCCCAGGCTAGGGAAACCGACCAAAGCCAAACATTTCTGAAAACAAGACACCGGGGGGGGGAGTCGAGGGAGGTATGGCGTGTGTGGACCCCTCAACATTTTCCTACTCCGAATCCCCTGCAAACCTCAAATTTAGCTGGAAAAAAAAATCTATTTTTTCTCAAATTTCTGTGTGGGATCACGAGGCTGACACAAATTTCCTACCACCCAACGTTCCCCCTGGTCTCCCGATAAAAATGGTACTACACTCTTGTAGGTGGGCCAAGTACCCAAGAGTACCAACATGAATAGACCAAATAAGAAAACAAGGTAAAATAAATAATCAAGACAGTCTGTGAAAAAGATGGACCAACATTACGTTCAAGAGGCAGGTATTTTGATTAGAGTAGGTGTTAAGTAGCTCACTGTTAATGGGGGGGGGGTGGGGGAGGGTGCATCCACACAAATGCAGGTCCACACAACAGTGTGACAGTTGTACTGACTGATGAGTGCATAAATATGCTAGAGAACACGTGGCACTGGGTTTTAAGAGTAGGTTAATTTTTTTGCTAAGGTTTCTTCAAACATATAGATACAAGAGTCATCCTCAAGGTTTGCTCGAGCACTTTCATCAAATATTAATTTACCTAAGTATAAACAAGAAGGCAATGATGACATCCATACCTCTGCTGGAAACACTTTGCTGTCAAGTGTGTGCTCCGAACCCCAATCATCTATGGCACCCCAGTGGAAATGAAACTGCTTGAGTTTGAACTGATTCTTCAGTGGTCCCCCTTTAATTACTGTAATAAAAAATAAAGCATATTCACTTAAACATGGGCAGTTGCATTCCTGCTATGCAATTAGTGACTATACTATGAGGCACAATCTAACATGCATGTAAAATAATATTTAAAAGCACTACCTTGGACTAATCCGTCTTATAAAATATATAAACTGAAATAAACTAAAGCAGTGTCACTATAACCTGTTAAAATCTGTTTTCAGTTCATTACATTTTCTCTCACTTGGAAATAATACCATACAGGTCATGCTTCTAAATTTGGCAACAAAAGATAATTTTTCCTTTAACAAAAAGATTTAATTAAAAAAATGATCATTTGTCTACACAAACTTTAAAGAAACCTAAATGTTTTTAAAGGACTAGTTTGCCATTCTGATATTGTGGAATCTTGATTATAGATTGTTGTCAAAATCATAGAAGCATGAGAGAAAACATACAATGTGGCTTGGTTTACAAAAAGTTCAGGACGTTGTGTGGACAAGTATGCACCATAAAAATATGTATTACGAAAAGTAGAATACACATTGAATGGATTTTACTGTGGAAAAGCAAAGGGATGAAAGTAATCATTCATATTGAGACATATGCATAGTCTGTGTGAAACGAAACTTTGTTCTTTACTTAAGCAAAAAAAAGTAATTCATTTGTAATTGGCCTTGTGTGGTACAAAGCACCACAGAGAGGAACCAGACATGTAGCTCCATTGCAAAAATTTTGCAGCTTGTATAGAAAAAAAAGTTACTTCCTTCATTAATGGAATTTCAGTATTTCAGTTTGCCTAACAGTTGTTTCAAAAGCACTGATAAAACTACTGGTTGAATAAAGTAATTTTAGAGTGAAATACCTATGCCTTAACTTCAGGTCAATCTCAACAAATTATGAGCAACTGTCGAAGTGTGAACTAAATGTATTCCGGATATAGGCGAGAGTGCACGTATCTTTCTCCATATCTAGCAGGTCCCATACCCTATTATTCCAGTGTAATATTGTGCTCTATTTCACAATAACTTGTTATGGCTGCTAGTGGAAAGAATGATTTACCTTTATTGGAATATAGGCAGTGTATGAATAGGAAGCCACAGTTTTGGGGCATTTCTAGATTGCATTAATCAAATCACTATCCGCCCCACATCCTCTGCTGCCACGATCCAATCTGACAGATACATTTTCTTTTACCTTATAAAGTGCAGTACCTATGAAAAAGCACAGTGATAAGCGTATTTGTCTAGCGTGATTGTTACAGCACTAGTTATTTAATATTCAATACTCAAGTCCCTGCCTCAAGCATATTGGTACTTCCAGATTAACAGGTTCTGTAGATTGGAGAACTTTGTATAATGCAGATATTATGAGCCTGAAACTTCTCAAAGACTGAATCAGTTTCTGGAGAGAATAAGGGACCAGCCAGCCCCCCCTTCTTCTCTAAAGAATTTTTATTTGCATTCATAAAAGAAAAACGTTACAACCATAATGTGAGAGTAATTGGATTTATAAAGTTTTAGACCTTTATATTATTAGAACAATCATCAACTCAGTATCAAGTGGAGATTACGCTCTGCAAGAATAATCAAAGTAAGTTTTGGACACTGTCAAGAAGAAGACAATCAGAATAAAGTACGATTAGATAGTCATCTTGGAAGTGGTAAATGAGACAATAGAGTAATTATACAGTCAAAGTAACACAATTCTTCACAACAAAATTAAGCAGTAAAAATAATACCGTTTTTTAAAGACTCAAAATATAAGGTGGCTGATTTGACCAGGGCCACTTTCCAACTGGCAGAAAGAATACAGCACTGTTTAACTTGTAATAATATTGGTGCCGCTCGCAGCCGGGACTCTGTTGACGCCGTGTGGGGACTACCAGGACCAGCAGCCCTGTGATTAAGCACACCTGTGCCTGTGCTTGCTCTATTTCACGGCTCGCGGCCCCCACTCCGCGGGAGCCGCTCGCAGCCGGGACTCGGTTGACGCCGTGAGGGGACTACCAGGACCAGCAGCCCTGTGATTAAGCACACCTGTGCCTGTGCTTGTGCTATTTCACGGCTTGCGGCCCCCGCTCCGCGGGAGCCGCTCGCAGCCGGGACTCTGTTGACGCCGTGTGGGGACATCCAGGACCAGCAGCCCTGTGATTAAGCACACCTGTGTCTGCGCTATTTTACAGCTCGCGGCCCCCGTTCCGCGGGACGCGCGAAGACGCGCGATGGGCGAAGCACGGGCCAAGGGCGGGCCAGTTTGTGCCCAGTGGAGGCTGGGCTGGGCCACCCCTCTAACACCTGCAATATAAGGTCAGCCATTAGTATTTTTACCTTTGCTTGTGATCCAAAACCTTGAACCAGTTTTAGTGCATTTACTAGTTGGACCGAAATGTCTGGCCATGAAGGAAAAAGCAGGAAAGTGAAGACAGGGGGCCATGTAGTTGGAACCTTGGATCAATTCATCAAAAGGGCTACCTCGGTTCTGGCACATGAAATCGCTCTGACTGAGCGCAGAGAGTCTCAAGAACTAGAATTCGCCAAACGCTCGTCGATGGGAGATTTGATCATGGCACGAACTCCAGTGAGAGCAAATGGTGGAATTATTGCACATGAAGCCGCGGAACTGGGAGGTAGCCCTCAATCTTTGGGGGAGGAGGTGCATTTTTCTGCGGGGGTGGGGGGGTGGGAGGGGAGGGGGGAGCGTGAACATCCAAGCAGAATTATGCGTAAGAACACCCAAGCCTCCACTATTGATGTTCAGGCACTTATGAGCCCAGCAGTGGGGGAAACCCCGGAAGCCCAACAAGCCAAATCTGTAAAGAAGACGGGGGCAATTCCAAAAAGGAAGCGAGGAGAGGGCCTACAGAGTGGCAAAAAAAACCAACAAATTCTGAAGTTGAATGACCATGGAGGATTATCTGATGCCAACCATCCAACCCCAGTCTTGCCAGAGGAGATTATAGTACCTGTTGCCCCTTCACCTGGTCTTTCGTCGCTATTAGATGATTGATTTTTGTCAAAGATTGGTGGCCTCATTACTTCCACTATGCAACCTCTGCTTGATAAACTCTTAGCGATAGAGGAGAGGCTAGTGAAAATTGAATCTTTGGCAACGATAAACTTTGACGGGATATAGAGCAATCTACTAGGGAAAAATCAGGGCAAAAAAGTAATTACTGAGGGGTGTAGGGATGTGAATACTGCCAATATGAATCCAGATCCAGACCCCCACGCTGCAGAATCAACGGAAGGCTCAGTGCGTGGGAAGTCTGCATTAAGTCAAACGACCGGCAATCCTAGACCGCCCACGGGAAATAGCGCCCCCTTGAGGGGAGGGATTCAACAACCCCAACCCGTGGAAATGGTCTCCGTAATAAGGACACAGGGTGGTTTGAATGGCTCTGATAATTATGTTAATACTCTATCACACCTTGACTTGCCACTGGAGTCCGTACCATATGTGGTTGTTTTGGCTGGGGTCCCGGAGTTAGCTGAGGGTATGTCAGAATCTTACACTGAATTGAAAAACAAAACCACCCATTGGCTAAATACCCACAGGCCCCTTCCTCCAAACATACGCAGCAAAATTTTATAAATTGGGTTGGTTGGAGGAAGAAGGATATACAAGGGAACTGCATAGTAGTTAATTTTGGAGATAGGTGGGCAGCCCACCATATTTGTAAGGGACCACATCGCAGACCCAAATCCTCCATACAGGCCCTGGACCTTAATTATTTCTATACTACACCATCACAAGGTGAGCGATCGGGGCACCAGGATAGGATCGGGGCAGGGCGACACTATAGCGGAATTAGGACCAACACTCCAGGGCCGGATGGCTTTAATTCTGCATTTAACATCCCTGTAAGTAATAGATATAGCATCTTGGATATGGTTGATTGACTGGAGCCAATTCAGGTATCACCGACCATTACCTTTAATTACCCTGTTGATTCCATTTTGGCTCAACCACCTCAGTATGGGAATGTAAGTGTGTGTGAAGGAGGGGCAAGGACCAGCTATTCTAGTGTACTTGAGGTTTCTGGCCACTTGGTGGCTGGCTCCAAATTTAATTTTAATAATGTACCAGCTAGGGAGGAGGGTACATTTTATCAGTCCACTGTCTCCTCATGCGAAAACATAGGTACGCATGGTACTCCTGCTAACTCCCCTGGGCAAAATATAGTCCCCAAATCTGAGGGTGGGATGGAAGGAACCATCAATGGCACCAAGGTTATGTCTTGGAATATAGTAGGACTATGGGGCAAATTAGAGCAGTTGGACTGGGGCAACTTTGTAAACGAGCATGCAATATGCCTTTTTCAGGAAACTTGGGCTTTAAAATCCCCACATATGGTAGGATTTGTAACATACAGTGAGCCAGCAGTGAAAGGTGTAAGAGGTAGACCATCTGGGGGTATATGCATTTGGGTGGGCTCTCATTTGGGGTTCAGAGTAAGGAGCTTTGACAAGAATACCCCGGATATCCAATGCATCCTCATCTCCAAGGCTGACCGACCCAACTGGGCTATTATGAATGTATACTCCAGACCAGTAAAGCATGGGTATACATCACCAACGTTGGATTATTTGGCAGCCTTGTTGGAAACACTTCCAGGGAAGCACCCTCCATCATAGGTGGCAATTTCAACTGCCACTTTGAGCCCCTAAATGGTTTGCCTTTATCAATTTTGTCCAAGGAAGATCCAACCCTATTGATTCCTGTTGCCAATGCCTATCCCCCAAGCAGATGGACGATCCCCCCCCCCCCCCCACTGGTCCTTCAATTGACATCCTTAACTCTTACACACTCACGGAGGGCCTGTAATGGCAGGTTTGTCGAGGATAATTCGGGTCATTTTACTTATAACAAACCAGCCCATGAATCCATAATAGATTACATCTTAATACATACCGAAATTTGGCACAAAGCAAACAGGTTTCGTGTCTTCCCCCAGCCAGAAAGTGACCACAATCCCCTGGTCCTGTCGTTGGATATACGAGTCCCAGAATTGGGGCAAGCTGTGGAACAAGATAATCTAATAGTGGTCGGTGGAGGTAGACGCATCCGTTGGGGTGCAGTATCTCAGTCCCAAGATACAATAAGTGAAATCTATTTATGTGTCATATCCATGCTGGAAAAGGTAAACCTTATCAGCTCTGGAGCTTGTGAGATCCTTAATTCAGAGTTAGCAACCCTCCATCAGGAATTTGTTGCAACACTGGCACCCTTTTTTTTACACCAATAAACTAATGAAGAGCAACCGACCAAGGGGTATAGTTCCCTGGTTCAATACGAAGTGCAGAGATGCTAAAAAGGTGCTTGTGATATCCCTTAAAAAGGGCGATAGTGCAATTATTAGGGAAAGTAGGTCTTCCTTTAAAAAGGTGATTTTATGTGCAAAGGCAGAATGGAAAATGGAAAGATGGCAGGCAATAAAAAGTGGCTGAGATCAAAAAGATTTTAGAGGTTTTTGGAACTTAATCCACTCGGGATGTGTCGAGGGTAAGTCCGCCATAGAGCCCAATATTTCTGAGGATGCCTGGCGCCTTCATTTTAAACAACTATACTCAAGCTCAACAGGAGATCAACCTATGCACGGCAATATAATTAATACTCGATTTGTAGCCGCTCCTATAGAGCAACCCGCCTGTACTTTGGCTGAGGTGTCCATCGCAATTTGCGAAGATATTACCAAATAAAGCCCCTGGGTTAGATAGAATCTCCGGGAATCTTTATAGAAGTGAACAGGCAGTGTGGGCCAAATACCTCCAACTGCTTTTTAATGCGATCCTTAATGGGATGCTGCCCCCTGGGCTGGCGCCGAGATCATCCCGATTTATAAAAAGGGGTCTCCAATCGCCCCGGTAAATTATAGGCCCATAAGTCTGATAGACGTGTCTCAAAAAATCTACACTAGTGGTATTAGCTAGGCTACACGAGTGGATGGAGGACCACGATATTTTGACTCCCCTCCAAGCGGGTTTTAGAAGTAAAACTTTGACTATTGATCAGTTGTTTAGGTACAACTGATCCACTGGAAACATATAGTCTTGGAGGGTGGAAGTCTGTACCTCCCGTTCGTTGACTTAAAATCAGCCTTCAACATGGTTGACCGCAAACAACTCTGGGGTATATTGCTCGACATGGGAGCCCCACCGTATTTATGCCACCAGGTTAGGCGTCTCCATGTAGGGACTTTCGCTAGGGTGAGGTTTGGCAAGAATGGCAATCTGACTTCTCCTTTTCCCGTTGAGAAGGGGGGGGGAGACAGGGGTGTGTGCTCGCTCCAACCCATTTTTCCCTCTTTCTTAACGGGTTAATTGAAGACCATCTTGCAGTTAAAGATATAGATCCCCCAAAACTGGCAGGCCGCAAAATCCCTGCACTAATGTTTGCGGATGATACCCTGCTCCTCTCGAAATCATCTATGGGGATGCAGCGTGTCTTAGAGGAATTCGGCCAGTTCTGTACGAGGAGGAATTTGGTGGTTAATATCACAAAGACCAAATACATGGTCTTTAATCCAAATTCCATCAATTGTTCCCACCCCACTCTGGATGGCAGACCACTAGAAAGAGTCTCTATTTTCGACTATTTGGGACTCTCTTTAAATGATAAAATTGGGTGGGCTTCCCAAATCATCAAGGCCAACTTAAAACGGACTCAGGCTACTGGAGGGATCCTAAAACTTTATAAAACTTTGGCTTTAAAGGCTAGAAGTCCCCCAGCAGAAATCTATAAAATACAAGCCAGGGGATCAGCTGTATATGGGGCAGAACTGTGGGGGCATTGCCCCGCGAAAGCACTCACAGTAACTGAAAATAATTTCATGAGACAGATCTTCGGTCTACCCAAGAACACACCTATCACTCCGCTCAGAACGGAGCTGGGTATTAGTCCCATAGCAGATTTGATCTTGTCGCGTCCATTGTTATACTGGCAACGTCTCTGTTGTACCCCAGAACTGGTCCATTATAGGGACGATTTGAAAGCTGTGTTGTCCACTATGGAGGCAGGTAAGATCCCTTGGTTGGCTTCTATTAGGGATAGGACTAGAGCATTGGGGATTGGAGACCTATGGTCTATACCCGAAACTGCATGTGCTGAAATAAAAAAAAAAAAACCTAGCACGTGCTACGAAGGACTACAAATTGGCGTGTATTGTGCAGACAGTTGACACCTCCAGTTTAACCTATGAATTCTTCGACTATAAGAGTCAATACAAATTCGAACAAGTGATTGACACTATGCAACCAGTACTAGCTAAAGAAATTGTATCTCCAATTTAGGTATGAGACCCTTCGTACAAACAAGTGGGAAGGCGGGGCAGGCCGCCTTTGTCCCGGGTGTTCAGTGGAGGAAGAAACCGTTATACATGTGGTATTCTTCTGTCCGGCTGTAAGAGTCCCAGATCTAGGTGGGTGATCCAATTTTGTAAAAACCTGGGTATCAGGAATTATAGAGAAATCTTTAGAACTCTAAAATCAGATACTGACCCGGTCACTGTTGCTGTAATATCAACATTTTTATTTGCGATGTGGTCCAAGAGAAGGTATCTTCTTGCTACTGGTCTTGCCAACCTGTAATATCTGCAGTCTATAGATTTTTATCTAGGGCAACGTGCTAACAAGGAGGGCAACATATGCAGTTTTTAAACTTTTGCATAGGGTAATTTGTTAAAAAAGAGGGGAATTTGTGACTGGATTTTCAGATCATGAGTACGGCAATATACTATCTACTGGCAGGGGTTTTTGTGCTTGTGATGGTTTCATTTGATGTTTTTATAACTATTCTTTTAATCGAATTTTATTATTTACATGTTAACTTATATTCTTAAGATATATATTTTTTATAAATATTTCCCATACTGTCGTTACCAATGGTCTAACTCCCTAATTGGGAAAAAAAAACAAATTCATAGTGTATGTATATCTCTGCATCTGTGAATCGGACTGTTCAGCGCTTCCTTACTGATTGTAAAAATGTAACTTTTTTTATGCACTTTAATGGCCACTTTGGCCGAAATAAAGTTATTATGATGATATAATAATATGCAGTTAAGGAATTTGCTCCTGAAATACGGTAGTTTGCTCCATCTAGCAACCATGGCATGAAAGATGTCCAGGGAAAAAAAACACGGGGATATGCATCACTCGTCTATTTTAAGGCCCACTACAAGACTATGCAGCATTGCTACACCTTTTCAGAACTTAGCATTCTTGAACCGCTGCCCCACCATTTTCCTTACTCAAAGGCGGCCTGCATGCTGGTCTCAAAGTGATGGATTGGAGGTCTCCAATGGATCCTACAGCAACTCTCAGAAAAGATATGATGGAATCTTTCAACTCAGAGTAGGCTCCTTGTGTAAGCCTGCATAGCAAACAAACATTTGCTGTCCTCTTCTTGCTTTCCAGGTTGTCAGCATTTTATTGACTGATGCAACATATACACCTTCGCAAAGCTGGAAGGCATTTCCCAAGAGGATGTCTCTTTCTGTGTAGATGCGGATGCCTTGAGTAGCTCATCCGTGTCCTCCAAAGCCCCAGCGGCTAATTCCGTGCCCATACCTCTAGGAGTAAGTTGCTTAAATCTCTCCTCATGTAAGTCACCTTAGCATCAATTCCTCCACTTAGGTGTGCAGGCGTTTAAGGGACGCCTGTTCCCTTTAGAAAGGTCTGAGAAATCAACACCTAAAGCTATCCTGTCACTTTAAACATAGTAGCCTCAGTGTTATATGTATACATATATGCTACTGTGGCAACTGTGTGGCTTCCTTGATGATGCAGTCTCTTTGAAAAGTAAAACTCCTTTCTGAGGCTTCACCTTAATTGCTCTGGTAGACATGTGAGCTACTGCATGCCTATCGACTTACTACCAGCAGAACTCCTCTTTGGTTAAGATTCACCTGAGATCCTATCTACGTAAGCTAGCTGCGCAAGCAAAGCGATCGGAATTCATTCACTCTCAAGTGGTACAAGAGACAGACAGTGATCACCCCCAACATGGACATTCTCCAAACAGCCTTCAACACACAGACAAATAAGCCATCTGCCGAAATTGCCATTACAATAATTGCAAGCTTCGCCTGTCCTGCAAAAACGAGCTCCTAAGGCCTCGAACACTCCTTGACGTGCCACCTTAAGAAGTATGAAGTGAGGAGCCATGATCTTCCATCTTCTGGTGAAGTCAGGGCGCTTCTCTGTCCGATTTCTCTGGATCCTGCCATCTGAAGGTCTCACTCCTCACTACTAGTAGAAGGAGTGTTCCTACACTGGCAGGTTATCACACAAGGCTGGAGAATCAACTCAGAGCTGCAATGATGGTCAGGAAAGGCACTCATAAAACAAAGCATGGAGAGAAAAATCACTACCGTGACTCACATAACCACAAATCGTGTGTGTCCTCTTCATATGTTCTAAAGAACATGGTGCTTACCTTCGGTAATGACTTATCTGTTAGAAACGTAATCTAACCAACATACCCTACAAAGAGTTAATTGTCCATCCAGAACTCGTGTGAAATCAAGGTAGAATGACAATGCTCTTTTTAGTTCCAGGTGGTTGAGTATCTCCTCTCCTTTGGAAGGGTGAGGTGGAATGAAAAACAAGGTAGGCAAGGTGATGTTTTGGCTTATGCAAAATGAGGTCACAACCTTCGGAAGTAAGGAGGCACAGGTCCTCAGAACCAGCTTGTCTGCGAAAAAATAGAGAGAGTGTCTGCAGTTTGCTGACCCTCCTGGCCGGTGTTATGTCCACTAGCAAGGGCGTTTTGATAGTGGACAAGCAAAGTTGGCAGTTGAGTAGCGGCTCAAAGTGCGTGCACTTGAAGAAGGTGAGGAGCAGGTTAAGATCCCACTGGGGCATGTTTAATGACGTAGTCACAACAGGTGACTTAAACAAAGAGATTGGTCCAGCAACAGAAAGAATGCTGAAATTGTAGACCACCTTTAATTGTGCCCAGAGCACCACAAATGCTGCGCCACAGAAAAGAACAAACAGTAAAACTTGGGTTAAAGAAGCAAAAAGAAGGTTAATGTTTCTGGATGCACACCATGCCACAAATTCGTCCCAACTGCAGGAGCCCTAGTTATTACATCCTGATGAATGCCACGGACCCTCTGGGCCAATACGGCAGAAACATACTGATGACACTGGTGGTGATGGGGTACTAGTTCCCCATAGACCCAGTCTTGATTTTTAATATCACGTAAGTACCTAAAAAATAAATGTATTTTGTTGTTTACATTGGTTTTTAACCGTTCACTTTATAACAGGCCTCCACTTAGTTTTTAGAAGTGCCTCCTTGTCTCCAGGTGTAGGCCCGCTCTCCACCAAACGTAGTTTCTAGAGCGCGAGGACTGCAAATTATGAAGCATGACACCTGGTGGTGTATGAGGACAGTCCTTCCCATTTTTTTAGATGCCCTGCACCCCGCTTAATAAAGTGTAGAGTGCTCTTTTTTGTGGACAGAATCAGAGGTTTATTCAGGGTAGCTTCTTTTGTGTGTGCATATGAGGTTTGGAGGCAAGATCACCCTGCACACCCGTAGCCTGTAGTTCCCTCCCCTAGCAAGCCCTAGGGTTATGTGTGTGGATATGCAATAAGGCTGACTCACTTAAGTATACATTTGTAATATTGTATGCAGTGTGCAAGTGAAGTGTTGTGTACTTTTTTTATGAAACTGTTTAAATAATAAAAATATTGTTTTAAAGCAAGACTTTCCTACATCTTTCAGACTGATTGAAACTTTATGAATTCCTTGTAACTCACATTTGGAGGCCCAGGGAACTAACTAGATGTCACCATCTTTCCACACAGTGGTTTTTTTTATGCTTCAGGATGCCAATTAATTATTTCCTTTAAAACTTTGATTCATTTTTGTACATGTTTTATTGGCCTGTTGAGTAAGGCTGCATATATAGAACTTTTGTGAATTTATAAAGTGCACTATAACCCCACGGGGTCTTTTGGCATTAGGATAATACTGAAAGAGATATTAAAATTGGAGGAACAAATGGAATCTTCGGGCTGCACATGATAAACTATAGCATTACCTTTGGTTTTAATATGTCCATGGGATTAAAAGGTCTATAATGTTAGAAAGCGATTCTGTAGTAATTTACAAAAATCACTAAGCATCACTTGTGTGTCTGTGCAAACACTACCCAAGCAGAACACAACCCTTATGAAGAGCGAAACATATTGGATGCTGGCATTACGTGAATACAGTTCTCTGTTAACAGTTTGTGATTCATTATTAGTCTGTCTGGAAAAAAGTCACTGGGCGATTTCCGAGGCTTCCATACAAAGAAATTCAAAGTCTGGAGTATAAAAAAAAAATGTTGATGAGAGTTCACATCAAGGCAACAGAGGTATGCCGAAAAGACACATTAGAAACAGTTTAAATAGCCCTCTCACAGTTTTGTTAAATAACAAATAGGGTTATGAATATACACTTGCTCCCAGTCTCTGATATAATAAATATCAGAGACCCCGTAGGAAGAGACATGGCAATGAAAAGGTTAAGATGGCGATGCAAGCATGTGTTCGACATTTTTGAAGCCTGCATATACATTATTAAGCCACCTTCAATACACAACAGAGCAAAACTCATGGCAATCTAAAGAAATTATAGAACTAGAGTCGTGTTCTTAGCTTGCAAACCAATGCACAAAGAGGGGACTAAGTCCCTGGGTATCACTACTATCCATTTTAATGATAGTTTACCCCAGAGAAGGAACTTATTGCTATGTCTGCCTCCACCTAACAATATCTCAGATCTTCACTTAAAAGATGGTGGCGCATGAAAGCCCCTTTCCAGTTAAAAAAATTGAAAACTAATGGAAAATTAGCGAATAAAGTATATGAAATGCTACACTTAAAATCAGCGAGTGTATTGCTCTAAATGAATCAGTTTCTAATAATTATGCATTGAATTGCTATGTCACCATCAAGGCTATAACAGATGTGGCTGTTAACAAGCCAATTTATTTTATTTAATGTAGGGAAAGTATTGTTTTTTTTTTAATTAACATTTTGTGAGCTTTCCATCAAGTTACACAACACCGTGGTTGATTAAATGCATTACAAAGGAGATACATCATCAGTTCAATTGTGTACAGATCCTTATGTATCAGTGGACATAATCTTGTCTCTTAAGTTCTTCCTCTAATCGTAAGGTACCCTTGGTATTGCACAGTTTGAATCTTGAAGGACCGGAAGTCCTCGAGGCAGTACATATCAATTTACATTTCTTCACTCGTGTTTCCCCGCATTCAACATTATCTAATGGTAATAACGGAATAACATTTCCCCCCATGCAAAGATCAAAACTACGACGTCCCAACATTCTTTAACGATTCCTGCCTCTATGGACTTGCTTCACAGTCCGACAGTTCTTGTGGTGGTTCACATAAGTGTCCTCGGTATTCGTTCCATTTCCCCCAAATCTTGGACCATTTTTTGGGGCATCCTCTATGGACATATACAGCCTTTTCTGCTACCATCGCTATATCCATATCATTCCCCCATTGTGTAAGTGATGGCAATACTCCAGACCCCCACTTCCTAGCAAGGTTTCTCTTTGCAACAGCTAGACCCAGCGTCGCCCAAGTCTGCATACCTCGATCCATATCAGTAGGGGACCAAATATTTAATAGGCAACATCTAGGTTCTCTCTGTAGGACCACCTCTGTTGCTTCCGAGATTTCAGACAGTACGTTATCCCAGTATCGCAGTACCCTCGGGCAGTCCCAAATGATGTGATAGAACGTACCCGGGAGGCCACATCCCCGTAAGCAATTAGGGTCTGGAATACGGCCTAATGTGTGCAGGAGCGCGCGGGAGTAATATATTCTGTGTAATATTTTCAATTGTACTAGTTTGAGCCGTGATGGTATGGTTGCCTCTCTTGCCGATGCTAGTGCATGTAACCAGTCTTCGTCCTCAATATCTCCTAATTCTACCTCCCATCTGCTACGGAGAACCACCGTGGGATCTGGGAGATTGTTGATTAGTTTTCGGTATGTGAGAGAGATCGCTTTCTTGTCAAGACAGTCCGTGAGGAGTCTGTCCTCTAGTGGGGAGGATTCAGTAAGAGTTGTACCTGTCGGAATGGCGCTTTGTAAGGCGTGTTTGATTTGCGCATATCTATACCGTTCAGTATCCGCCATCCCGTATTGTTCTTGAAGGGTGGGGAACGTGACGACCTCACCCCTCTTCCATAAGTCACCAATCTTCGAAATGCCAATGAGGTCCCATTGCCTGAAACCCTTGGTATTTGCCAGGGTACCCAGAGGACATGTGTCCCAGAGTGGTGTGGCCAGTGTGAGTACCCCTTCCCAACCCAGGGCCTTCTGTGCTGCGTGCCAGATCCGAACCGTATGGGCAGTTGGACCCGATAGTTTGTGGCGTCTTTTGGTGTTATAAAGTGCCTTCATCAGCTGGTCTGCGGGCAGGACAGTTCTGTCGAGGCGGAAGGCTGGGTCCTGTTGTGAGGCATGGAGCCATTGGTTCACCACCATCAGCTGTGCCGCCCAGTAATATAATTTTACGCAGGGCAGGGCGATTCCCCCATCATACCAGGAGCGGCACAGTTTGGACTGTGCTATGCGGGCCGGTTTTCCGTCCCAGAGGAGGGTGGACATTTCTGCGTCAAAGGATTTAAAATACGTGAGAGGGACCGGAAAGGGCGTATTTTGTAAAACATATAAAAACCTCGGGAGTGCTAGGTTTTCTGCCACAAAGGTTGATTCCTGTGGTGCAACGTATATTCCCAGATATTTGAAACCTCTAGTGACCGTTTGTAGTGCGCAGCCCAGGGGTAGTAAGGGTGGCCGACCTAGGAGGACATACAGTAGTGATTTTGCCCAATTAATGGCATACCCTGACACCTCTCCGTAGTTTTTAAATATGGTCATCAGAGCTGCCAGTGAGGCTGTAGGGGACATTAGGTAGATTAATACGTCATCCGCATAAAGAGAGATGCGGTCCTCCCATCCCGTCCCCCAAGTTATTCCCTTAATCAGAGGGGAAAGGCGGATCTTCACCGCTAAGGGTTCTAATATTAGGGCAAATAAGAGTGGGGATAGTGGACATCCCTGTCTTGTTTCGCGTCCCAGTGTGAATGCACGCGAGGTATGGCCATTTGCCACTACTTGCGCGAGGGGTTCGGCGTAAAGTAATCTAATCCAACTACAACATTTCGGTCCAAACCCCATTTTCTGAAGCACTGCAAATAGGAATGGCCATTCCACTAGGTCGAAGGCCATTGTTGCATCTAGGGAGAGAACGGCCGCGTCTTCCCGCAGCATAGGGATGCGGTGCAGGACTCCATGAAGGCGGCGGAGGTTCAAAGACGTGTTCCTCCCAGGCATAAAGCCGGATTGGTCCGGGTGAACTAAGGTTGTGAGGTGGGCCTGCAGTCGGAGGGTTAGGAGCTTTGCCAGAACTTTTGCATCAGTGTTCATTAGGGAGATAGGCCTGTAGGAGGACGGGAGGTCAGGTGGTTTGCCAGGTTTGTGGATCGACACAATGGTCGCCAGTCTCTGGTCCGCCATGAGTGTACCTTTTTCCAAACAGTCGTGATACATGGGGAGCATGTGCGGGACTAGCTGTCGTGCAAGTGTTTTAAAAAGCTCCACAGGCAGGCCATTGGGTCCCATGGCCTTCCCAGTATGTAGTGCTGCCAGAGCCTTCCCTACTTCCTCCCCTGTTAAATCACTCTCCAGTGCTTGCGCGTCTTCCTGGGACAGTGTGGTCAGAGGCACGTCTTGGAGGAATGCCATGCTAGCTTCCTCTGTCACCCCTCCGCGCGCAGTATACACCGTCTCGTAGTAAGTGGCCAGTTCTTCTACTATGCGTGTGGGAGATGTCGTATGGGTGCCGTCTGGGAGTTCGAATGTAGCGATACATCTATTCGCCCTTTCCTTTCGCTCAAGCCATGCAAGCATTTTCCCTGTTTTGTCCCCCAATTCATAGACCCTGTGCATTGTGTCAGTCAGTCTCGTTCTGGTCATATCCTCAGCGTACGCCCTGTATTCCTGAGATGCCAGTGCTAGGGTGCGTGTCGTTTCTTCCGAGTTGTCTGATGCGTGGGCCAACTCTGCAGTTTGGACAGCTGTTTCTAGTGCCTCAATGTTAGCCCTTTGGTCTTTTTTGTGCTTAGTGATGGTGGAGATAGCATGGCCCCTAATCACTGCCTTATATGCCTCCCAGAGGACTGATGGTGAGGCCACCGAGTGTAAGTTTTCGTCAAAGTATTGTGTGGTGGAGGTCATCAGTGTCTTCAAGATCTTTCTATTTTTGAGATATCCAGGGTAGACCGGGAAGACTCTCCGGTGCCGGGTGGGTAGCGCCGTGTAGGTGAGTTGTATCGGGGAATGATCCGATATCCCCCGGGGGAGGTGTTCTATTACTGTAATCTTGTCTGGGGGAATCGCTAATGTCAGCATGTAATCTATTCTGGAGGAACTATTATGGGCTCCCGAATGAAATGTGTATTGGCGTTCATGAGGGTGTTTAATTCTCCATATATCCAGCATCCCAAGTGCTTCCATGAAATCTTCAAATATGTGGGCGGGTCTTGTAGTATCCCGCGGAGGTTGCCGGTCTATGGACGTATTCAATACTGTGTTGAAATCGCCGCCTATTATGAATTCCCCTTCTGGGAGCTCGATCAGTAGCTTACCCAGGTCATGGAAAGTCTGTTCCTGAGGCTCAGCCGGGAACTTGCACACATGCACACTTCTTTTAAAATTTATGCTGAAATTCTGTTTGTCTGCATCTAGCGTGATTTACTACTGCTACTTGCACTTTTAAACTTGTGGCTTGTGTGTTTTGGCTCTAGCCTCTGCCGACTTCGGGCATTGTCTCCACAGCGCGTGTTGAATGAAGATGTCACAGCGTGTGTGAGTAATTGTTTACCTACCTGACTCCACACTCTATCTTGGACGCTGCTTCTAGCGCGGCCGCCATATTGGGGGAAGTAGGCTGGCACGCTAGTGTTTAGCGTCAGGTGACCTTAAAGGTCGAACTTTTCACCGCCTTCTCAGATCTGTTCCTGAGGCTCAGCCGGGAACTTGCACACACGCACACTTTTTAAAATTTATGCTGAAATTCTGTTTGTCTGCAACTAGCGTGATTTACTACTGCTACTTGCATTTTTTAACTTGTGGCTTGTGTGTTTTGGCTCTAGCCTCTGCCGACTCCGGGCATTGTCTCCACAGCGCGTGTTGAATGAAGATGTCACAGCGTGTGTGAGTAATTGTTTACCTACCTGACTCCACACTCGATCTTGGACGCTGCTTCTAGCGCGGCCGCCATATTGGGGGAAGTAGGTTGGCACGCTAGTGTTTAGCGTCAGGTGACCTGCCTCCGCCCCCATAAGTTCAGCATGCCTCCGAGGACGTGCAGCAGACGAGTGCAGCGGGCGCGCCTTATGCGCGCCGGAGGTGCGCCTGAGGTAAGCCCGTCCGCGTCCCGGAGGCGCCCGGCCCGGCAGTAGACCTGGCACATCTAGGCTGCACCGCTGAGAGGGTAATTACCTAAGACCGTGACACTCTAATTAGGCTTGGGAATATCACTCGATCGGGGTGTGCCAAACATCTATGTGACCCTGCTAATGTCAGGCATTTCTGTGAGACTTGCGCATGCTCTTCTTCTACTTTGTCTTCATCACGAGTCACTTCCGGCTTAAATAATACTGCTGGGGGGACCTCTGCGATGGCCCACATACATCCATGCATGCTTTTAAATACTCGATCTCTTGGTAAGCATGCCCTTGACCTCTTTAACCTACTCTCAGAACAGAAGCCGTCATGTCTCTTTCTCACAGAGACCTGGCTATGCGACTCCTCCAGCCCCGACATCTCCACTGCCCTCCCCCCTAACTACTATATAGTTAGGAAAGACCGAGAGCTGGGAAGAGGAGGAGGAGTGGCGATAGTGGTAGACAAGCGATACACCTGCTCTGTACTTGAAATTGACAACATTCCTGGGGTTGATTCCCTTGGCTTCTGCCTATCCTTTTCCCCGCACCACTCCTGCGCCGGCCTTTTGGTCTATCGTCCACCTGGCCACCTGGGCCCTTTCTGCGATAAACTCCATCAAACTTTATCCCCTCTTGCAATGAAATATAAGCATCTCCTTCTTCTTGGAGATTTCAACATCCATATGGACGAACCTGAGTCTAGTGACTCCGTCAAATTAAGTGATGTTACTAGCATGTTTGATCTCCTACCCTACTTTTATGTAGCTACCCATAATAAAGGTCATCTGTTAGGCCAAGTTTTTTCCTCTGTGTCTATTCAATCCCATCCACCACTGCCTATGACGTGGTCAGACCACTTTCTGTTAAACTTTGATATCATGGGTCTTTCTAAATCTGCCTGCACTGAAAATGGCACTCAACCCACGGTTTTCCGCCCTTTCCATCGTGTCACCACTGATATGCTGGAGCAGTCCTTGGCATTCCATCCTTGTCAACTGACCGGCAACATCGAGCAGGACCTCTCTAGCTTTCAGTCCTGGCTTGCTCAACGTTTTGATGAATTGGCACCCATTTCTGCCAGATCTTTAACATCTCAACGTATCTCAGCCCCCTGGTTTACCACCGAACTTCACGAGATTAAGAAAAATTGCAAGAAAGCCGAACGATTGTGGCGAAAAAACTATGATGCCCTCTTGAAAATAAGGTTTAAAAATCTTACTAAGACCTATCATAAAGAAATTACACTGGCGAAAAAAGCTTTCTTCGCTAAAAGAATTGACTCAGCTTGTAACATCAGTAAGGAAATATTTAAAATCGTTAGGGAATTCACTTCACCCCTTGCTTCAAACCCTAAATTTTCTCCCTCTGAACTCTGGGTCAATCAGCTAGCCAGCTTTTTCTACAATAAAATTCTTAACATCCAGGCATCTTTTCCGCCCACCGCCTCTGCCATTGATTTTGGCCCCCTTTCATCTACTATGAACATTCCACAGGACATCCATACTCTGTCAGTTTTTCCTCCTCTGTCGTTGGAGGTTTCGCTTGATCTGCTTCAAAAACTGAAATCCGGCTCTCCCTCTGACCCTTGCCCCGCTAAAATCCTTTACAAAATGGCCCTTGTTCTCAATCCTCTGATCAATCCTCTTCTCAATGCCTCCTTCACCTCGGGCGAGGTCCCAAAGACCTGGAAAAAGGCTCAGGTCATCCCTCTTATAAAAAAATCTAATTTGAACCTTTTAGAACACTCCAATTACAGGCCAATATCTCCGCTTCCTGCCCTTGCCAAACTCGCAGAAAAACATGTACATTCCACTTTATCAAAATTTTTAGAAGCCCATGACATTCTGCATCAGACGCAGTCAGGTTTTCGCTCCAACCTCAGCACACAAACAGCCCTACTGGAGGTAACTGAGACTATAAAGGAAGTGACAGATCGCGGAGGGAAGGCAATGCTGGTATTACTCGATCTCTCAGCGGCCTTTGACACCATCCCTCACAACCGGCTCCTTTTTAGACTCCATGAGATCGGAATCAGAGGGACGGTGTTCAATTGGCTTAAGTCCTTCCTCTCCGAGCGCCAACAAATGATCTGGTCACCACCTTTTTCAGCAACTGTTCCATCTCTTGATGTGGGAGTGCCACAGGGATCAGTTTTAAGTCCCACTTTATTTAACGTTTACCTCTCCCCTCTGGCTGAATTAGTGGAGACCTTTGGCGCGCGTATTGTGTCCTACGCGGACGATACGCAGCTGCTCTTCACCTGCGATAAGAACTCCGATTTCGCAGGTGACTATCAAAAACTGTTTAGAGGCGGTCTTCTCCTGGTTTCAGCTGAATCAGCTCAAATGCAATTCAGACAAGTCTGAAATTCTATTTTTTGGCTGCTCCCCTGACATCCAATGGAAATCTTGGTGGCCGGCAGATATGCACCCTCCTTCTTCCCCCACTGCGATCGCCAAGAATCTGGGTGTCAAATTTGACAATGGTCTTACCTTTAAACCCCAGATTCTTGCCCTAGTAGGCCAATGTTTTGGCGTACTACGTATACTCAGGAAATTCCTCCCTCTATTGTCACAGGCTCATAGGAGAATCACTGTACAAGCTATGATTGGATCCAGGCTCGACTACGCCAACGTGCTCTATTTAGGTCTCCCAGAGTACCTCCTATCTCGCTTACAGACTGTTCAAAATTCTGCCGCAAGGGCCATTTTTGGCCTAAGCCGCAGATCCCACACCTCGTCCCTCCTTGATGCACTGCACTGGCTCCCGGTGAGGAAATGTATCATCTTCAAGACTTTGACCTTGACTTTTAAATCCTTGCACGGTACTGGTGCAGTCTATCTCAGTAAACATGTTCAGTTCTACCATCCTGCTAGATCGTTACGTTCAGCCACTCAAGCCCTAGCTGTCGTTCCATCTGTAAAGCACTCGCGCATTGGAGGTTGTTCTTACAGAGCCTGTGCCCCGCAGCTTTGGAATAAGCTCCCCCTCTCACTGAGAAAAGCTGATAATCTCCTGTCTTTCAGGAAAAGCCTTTAGACCTGGCTTTTCAGCCTTTAGTGCGCTTGGTCTCTGCTCTGTCTCTCTCTACAGATCTGTAGAGCGCCGGGACACTCTGCCCGAGTAGCCGTGCGCTATATAAATCGCCAATAACATAACATAACAAGTCTCTTGGTGTAGTGCTGGCGGAATGTAGACCGATAGTATATTGTAAGGCCTTCCCTCCCACTGGCAGTTGACCACCGCAAACCGCCCTCTGTCATCCACCCAGGTGCGTTTGATCACTAGGGGAGCGCTTTTTTGGATGAGGATACCCACTCCGCGGGAGCCGGTGGAGAACTCAGCGTGTGCGACCATCTTGAAGCCCCAGCGATTAAGTGCCTGGTTTGACGTGCCTACTAGGTGTGTTTCTTGTAACAACGCCAGGGTGGGTGCTTTCCTCTTCAAATATTGTAGGACAAGTCCTCGTTTTATTTTATGGCCCAACCCATTAACGTTCCACGAAATGACCGTTAGCGGGGGGGATATCAAGGGTTGTGATTGGGGATCGAGTGTCGAACTGTCATGTTCAGCCATAGTCTCCGGAGAGGAAATGTAGTACTGCCTTTTGGATCTGCCCATGTGGCGAGGGCTGGTGCGTGTCTAAGCCCATAGTGCTTTCCCGGGTTTGCGTTGGTTTGCTGATGTGATGTGTGTCAGGTCGTATGGACCGAGTAAGGATGTTCTCGTATTGGTGTACCATTGTAGGCCATGTGTCCAAGGGTGTGGTGTGGGCCCCAGGTGGTAGTGGTGTGTGCTGTGGAAACGCCAACCAGGTTAGCAACAGGAAACAAAAACTAAAACATTGTAAACTCATAACAATGAAATCCCAAACCCCCCTCCCTGCCTCCCTGCCCGGTGGACAATAAACCTTCCACCCCCCCAACTGAGCAGAGTGCTTGTAGTCCCAACTAAAGAAAATTGTTCTTGGGGGTGAGACTTCTGTGTCCGTTTTCGAGCCCCCCCCCTCCAAGAGTGAACATGCAGTGCCCGTTGTGGTCAATCGTCCTACCTGCATGGATCAGTTCGTGCATGAGCGGGATGCCACCCCATTTGGACAGTCATGGCCCGTGGCCATCCGGTTCAACTTCTCTCCGTGCGCTATTAGGATTCTCTCCTTTTTGTGAAAGGAGTAAGTAACTTACTTATTCGAAGAGGTCAGCTACACGGGGGTGAATGTTAGTATCGATGTCCCTCTTGTGGCATATGGGATTTATTCTGTGTCTTCTGTTAGTTGGGGGATTCTTCCTCCGCGGTTCCGTTGCTGATCTCTATTCCTAGGCCCTTTTGCCTTCCTCCAGCCCTCCAGCCATTCCTGAGTCGCCTGCGGTGAGTCAAAGAACCAAGTTTTGCCTTCAGCTTCCACTCGTTGTTTTGCTGGAAAGATCATAGAATACTTGAGTTCTCGTGCTTGCGGTTGTCTCTTGACCTCTCTGAATCCTCGTCGCTGTTGGGCTACGGCCGCTGTGTAGTCTGGATAGAAGTGGATTTCGGTGTTGTCAATTTTGTTTGGAGGGCGAGTGCGTGCTGCTTGTAAGATGGCATCCCGATCCCTAAAATTGAAAATGTGGGCCAATATGGGACGAGGTGGCGCCCCGGATTTTGGCTGCCCTCCCGGTACCCGGTGGGTGCGTTCAACTGAGAAGTAGTTCGACAGGCCCTTGGGTTTCAGTTGTTTGTAGATGAGGTCTTCAACGTAGAGGTCCAGGGCAGGGCGACGTTCGGACTCCAGTACGCCAATCAGGCGTATGTTGTTACGTCTCGATCGACCTTCTTGATCGTCCAGCTTCGTCTTAAGCATGTGGTTGTCTTCCTCGAGTTTTGAAACTCTACGCTGCAAGTCAGACGTGTCCCCTACTAAGTCGGTAGTCGTTTTTTCAACCTCCACCATGCGGTCGGACATTTTTGCAAAGTCTGCTCTGATCAAGGATAGCTCCGTTGTGATTGTGCCAATTGAGGACTGCATCGTGTGCAGGGCCGCCATGACATCATGGAGGGTAACGTTGTCCGCAGTATTTGTTTCCCTTGTTGGCTGGGGCAAAGTTTGGGGAGTGTCTCCCTTCACAGTGTCCGTCTGGGCCTTCTGGTATGCGAATTTGTCCAGTTTCGGGGCCTGCTGGCCTCTTGTACCCCTGCCTGCCATCACGGTATAGATGTTGGTCAGAGTGATTAGTACGTTGTATAGGATTGGCGTTCCCCCACCTCTGCTATGGCCGGGGGCGCTATGCGGGACAGTCGCAATGCGTGTGTTCCTGTTCCCTGTCCCCGCTTCCCGCAGCCCCGGAGTAGGCCTGCTGTGGCGATTTTTTGCCAACCAGGGAAAGTTACCGCCACGTCACGGCCACATGAGGTGCCGGTAGCGTCTTACAGTGCAGTTGCAGGTGTGTGTCCCCTGATCGGTGTCGTATGGTCTTCCCTTCCCCGGGTGCGGTGTCCCACTCTTGCCGATGTTGCACCGATCCCCCCTGGATCTCCTCTGCAGTTCTTGGAGTGTAGGCAAGTGGGGCACCGCCTGGATGGGTTCTCGGCCGGCCGCCCAGTGCGAGGCACCGTCGCTCAGTATCCTAGGTGCAGTTTACTGGCTGCCGTTGCGGTGCTGGAGTGCTGGAGTGCTGCTGGGGCTGTCTTACCATCGAGTCCCCGGTGTTTGGCGCCAATGCGGGACGTAATGTTCAGGCCGGTGCGGTGCCTCAGGAGAGGGATCGGAGGGCAAATCGATGTCGGCGTTGGTGGTCGGTGAGTGTAGGACCGGAGGCAGGACGGCTACAGGCAGTGTGTTTCCGCCGCTGGAGGTCCCCGCGACGGGGCTGGCACGGCGGCCGATCACCACGCCTGATTCCGGGCCCAGGGAGAGCGAAACAAGGGGCAGCCGAAACACCCCGCGGACCGCCCACTCCCGGCCCGTCCTCACTATGTTCCGCCGCCGCCGCAGGGGCTGCACTGGTACCTGCAGGCGCCCGCCCGGCGCGGTCTGGTTCGTGCGTGGGGAGCGCTACACCAGGGTAGACGTCTCAGCAGGCTGCCGGATCAGAGGTACGTTCGGTTGTTGCCCTGGGGGCGTCGTTTACACAGCGAGGGCGACAGTCGCTGATATGATGAGACGTCACCGGGAGTGTCCCGCACTTGAGCCCCCGGTCCTAGGCGCCAATCGAGGCCGCAATGTTCAACACTGTGCCGCTCCACAGGGGAAGGTCGTCGAGAGGTCCGGATTACAGTCAAGTGTACCAGGGGATTAGACGTTCCAGGTCATACCATTGGGCTACTGCTGAAAAGGCGGATTAATGTTCGGATGTTGAGAGGAAGGCTCGTTAGTCACAGAGCTCTCTCAGAGTGCGGCCATCTTGGCTGTTGGCTAGCCACGCCCCCTCAGGGAAAGTATTGTTGTACAAAATGAAGACAGTAAAAATGCCACGCTCGCATTTCTCCCATTTACAAAAATCAATCAAGCCAGCCTATTCAGAGCAAAAGTGTCTGACGATGTCACCAAATGCATCAACCTGGAACTCCGGCTATCTGAAAGAAATACAGAAACCAGTTGGAAATCTGACACCATCTGCTTTCATAACCTGGCTTTAGTGAAAGTTGAGGTAGTGTGGAAATTCCAATGGTAAGGAGCATAATTCTCTACGATAACATCCTCTATTTACTGTACAGGGCCAAGCTCTTGGAATCAACTTGATTTCATGAGACTCCATATTTGTAATAGTGGTAAAACTACTCATTGTTTATCTAGCCATCACAATCATTCCAGAAGTGACATAGGTTCAGTGGCACAGTAATGTGAGATGTTTGAGAGATCAAAAGATATCTTCAATGAGCATCTCATCCACAATCAACTAAGAAACTTAAACTCAACTAAGGCTTAAGACCCAGAGGCGAATACCCTCATCAACGTTCAGTATCCTGAAGCATCCTTTCCCCTCTACTATCTACAACAATGCATTGCTTACTGGCTAGGTTAGAGCGCTTGTAAAATTCCAATAAATACATAAAAACATGCTAGAGTTGGCAAATCATAACAACTATTTAGAGCCATTAAATAGAAAAATGGTCTCATTCATATTGTGGAAATCATACATGATCCCGTGTGTATTGCCTGGCCCAGATCACACTTTCAGCCATGTTCAAAGGTATGCGCTCACAACCGAGGAAATGTTTGTCCCTGCTGATGCAGTCCTTGCAGTAATACACCAGGTTACCATAAATGCAAATGTGTCAAGTTGGCAAGTTAGCAACTGCCTAATCTGCCAAAATTATAGTAATTTACATGGGATAATAATTCATGTAAATGTAATATTCGGTGAAGGAAGGGTCAAGTTGTTAAGGCCTTGACTAAAAGATCTAAAGTCAATAAAAATACAAACATAAATAATGTTAGTTGTATGAAGCCAATGAATTAGCAAACAAGTTCATCGAGTTTAAGCTGCATACTTCCCATCACATCGGATGCATGTTAAAAAAAACATAAAAGGCAAGAGCACTAACTGCAAAATCCAGAAACTAAAGGAACAATGAGTCTTAGCAGACAAGCAAGAAGGAACAAACAACTGTTCCGATCGAAACAAATCCATTGCATACCAGCAGCAGTACCGTAAAGGGTGAAAGAAAAAACATTTTAAATATAGATTGGCGCAATAAAGTCTGGCCTATAGGCTTTGTCAATGCTTATACAAGACAACCCAAGTATTGAGAATGTACCCAGACAGGTGTTAGATTGGTCATTCTGCTGTAGGATTCACGTTATACCTTAAGGATGAGGCCCAATAAGATGACACCGGTCAGCTGAGACACAGTTTAGCAATTCAGGCTGGACTATTACTACTGGGGTATGACTAATAGTGATGTGCATATGGTTGGTTCCCATCTGAAGTAGCACAATGAGCAATACACAATGGACTGGAAAACACCCCATAGTAGGTACCAGTGGCTCACATTAAATTAAGCATTCGGCTCATCCCTTTTTATGGTCTGGTTTGACAGCCCAGCTGTTGCCAGACATCATGTGAGAACACCAGTAGAGGGGCTTCATCTCAGCCCACATGTTAGGAGCCAGGATTACATGTAAGAATGTGTGTGCCTCCATAAAAATAAATACGAGCTTGCTATCCCCACAGTTGGGATCACTTTGTCTATTTATCCTGCTGCCTGAAGTTGAACTTTCAAGGGGAATCATGCTATTAAATGGTCTTAGATAACCAGATAATTTGTGCGTTTTTCTCTGGCAACTACACAAATGGGAGGAGGGCAGCCGTTAACCCACGTGGATTTTTTTTTAGCTTTGGCTTGTCAAATAAACTGTCACCTGACCTTTTAACCTACAACAATATTATTTTACAGTGCTTCTTTACAAATACAAATCCATTCCAACACTATCCTTGTAACATTTCACATTACCATATAACAGTCTTTAAAAGCTAGACCCATTGGCATTGCCACTGCTTGTTTTTTTCCCCTCTGGTTACAACGATGGTGGCGGCTGGTGTCCGTTCTATGGTAGAAGCCATTGTTGCTTCAGTGGTACCTGCAGCGGTTTCTGGTGTCCCTACTGTGGTTACAATTATGATTAATGCTGTGCTGTTTTTTTTACTGGCAGCCGTTGCTGTACCTGGCATAGTTGCAACTGTGGCCATTGCTAGGTTCCTGGTGTGGTCACTGCTGATCTAATGGGAGAACTAAAATGTAAAAGATGTATGGAGTATGTACCAAATAAAATCCATAATTAACTTTATAAAGAATTATTATAATTTTTTTTTTTTTTTTTAAATCTTCCCATCAAGATTAAGAGGGCGGTTATATTATTAGGCAGAGGCCTGAAGGCAGCACTGCCCCCCACCGAGAAAAACTGCCTGTACTAAATTTTAGCCCGACCCATAACCGCTAAACAACAACCCTAAGGACCACCATGTCCACCTGGCAAATACTTACCATTTCCAAATTCATGCCCCACCTCCAACTGCCTCCCCGCCATCAGTCACTGGGTGGCTATCAGGTCACTTATAATGAACTCATCCTAAATCGAATTCTAAATTCCTTCTGCTTCAGCAGTTGCCTCCCAAGCCTCCCCTAGCCCAAAGTATTCTACATCCACACACTTATCCAGAAACATCAGAATACACTTCAAAAATTCGATGACAATGTATATCTAATACAGAAAGAGCAAAGAGATTTCAATTACTTAAAGAAAATTTGTGTCCCCACATTGTCTTCCACACAGCCAAGGCACAAAATCCTCACTAGCGCTTAATAAACAATTCTACTGTGCCAGTTTTCTTGTGACTCATAGCCAGGACTTTAGTAGAATAGTCAAGATCATTAACTAGGTCACAAAGATCCTCTACACTCTTCTCAGAAGCACCCCTACAATGGACTAGAATTACCATGCCAGAGGGGTGTCGGTTAAGAATAGAGCTCTCTACAATATACACATCCTGGTATTCAAGCACATAAGATGTTCCACCCGAAAATAATGTCTTCAATCCAGAGCAGATACATTCCAAAGTGTTAGCTTATGTTCAGCCATTCTTAATCTTCTGGTCAGATCATCATCTGCAACCCCCCCCCCCTCCCCCCAACAGAGCAGGATCATTTGAAATGCCTCATAGTGGCATGGGGCTCCATTCCGTGCAAAGCTGATATCAACACAGTGATTCTTGACCTCAAAATGGCGCCTGTGTTTTAAAACTTGGCGCATTTAACAAATGATTTGATTGTCTGGAACTATTTCTTGCTTGGCACTGATTATTGCTGATGCAGTGCCTCTTTGATAATAAGGAGCGCTTCAGTATAAGGCCGACTTCATCACCACGGCGATCTTTATTTGAGCAATGACTGTCCCCAATATGGCGCCCATCACTCAGACCCATAATAGTCCCCCGAGACCAGGCCTTTCACCAGGGACGAAGTCTG